>NC_053156.1:18536362-18836362 GCF_016835505.1 Polypterus senegalus | reverse complement strand
TTCTCGGTACTCAGATGTGGCGCTTGGTGCCACTGCCCACCTGCCATCTCTGATGGAGGATCATTGGAATCGTTGGGTAGAGGGGTCCTTTCATCGGATTGGCTGTCTCAGCTGTGGAATGGCCAATAGGGCGAGGCAGCTTGATGGCCGAGGTCTCCAGGACTCTCTGAACAAATCCAAATCGTATTATGGGATATCATCTACTGTGGAATTCTGCTCTGTACTTGTAATGTTCCAAACACATGCAGGTTAGGTGCATTGGCGTTTCTAAATTGTCCCTAGTGTGTGTGTGTGTGTGTGTGCCCTGCGGTGGGTTGGCACCCTGCTCGGGGTTTGTTTCCTGCCTTGCGCCCTGTGTTGGCTGGGATTGGCTCCAGCAGACCCCCATGACCCTGTAGTTATGATATAGCGGGTTGGATAATGGATGGATGTACTTGTAATATTTCTATTGCACTATTGTATTGTACTGAGGATGACTTGTGTTCTGTTCTGTGTATTGTATTGTATTGTATTGACCCCCTTCTTTTTGTCACCCACTGCACGCCCAACCTACATGGAAAGGGGTCTCTTCTTGAACTGCCTTTCCCAAGGTTCCTTCCATTTTTCCATTTTTTTGGGAGTTTTTTCTTGTCTTCTTAGAGAGTCAAGGCTGGGGGGCTGTCAAGAGGCCGGGCCTGTTGAAGCCCATTGTGGCACTTCTTGTGTAATTTTGGGCTCTACAAAAATAAATTGCATTGTATTGTACTGGGATGGCGGGCCTCGTTTTCGTCGTAGTGGACTCCAGTTACCTGCTGCTGTTTTGATCCTTGCTGTGCTGACTTGAGCTTGAGCGTCAGGAGAGGTGTCAATTGTCAAAGAGGACGAGTGAAGTCTTGGCCATCAACGCTTATGGAGACATTTGTTGGAGTGCCACCTTCCACGTATTCCATCTTCGTGGTGTTTAGTTGAAGTCAAGAAACACAAATTCTCCGTTCTTCTATGGTGGGCTGATGATCAACTGATTTATGGAACAATTGACTGCTTTCTTGCTCGATTAATCAATCGTCTCGTTAGCCAATTGAGTTCTTCTGTCGTAGATCTTCTCAATCATTCGATTGATCGATTGATTGACTGGACAACAACCGCGCTCCCCTCACTACAGCCTTTCCCTTCCTCATATCTTCTCTGTTGGAAGACCCACATCACGGAGGCTGTGACGTTCGATGGCCAAGTCCTTGTCTGCCTCATAGGTGCCAGGCGGGTGCTGATGCCACCCTGGTGCTGTTGAGACATTTAACGTCGAGGTTCATGCTGGACACTCTGGGGCGTTAGGGTTAGGTGACTGTTTCTGCCATTGCTGCCGCTGCACTCTTTTCATAAATATTTATTTAATGCTGCAGTTTATTATGGGGTGGCAGGGGGGCAGGGATTGTGCAGAAGCCCGTGTATTGCACTGCATTGCTTGGCAGAGCTTAAAGTTGAGGATTATTACCACACAGACCCCCCGATTAAAAGCCTCCCGGCCCTCCCTAGCGCCCGATTAATACAATCTTAATCACACTGTTTTATCCTTAATCAGCGCAAAGCCCTAGCCTTTCATTTGCTCTGCACTCCGCGGTGTATTTGGCCAGTGGATTAGCCGGCCCGAGATCTAAAGCGCTGCACATAAACAGCAGGCAACGGCCTCTGCCCCCATCCGCCTCATCCTTTACACTATTTCTGATGCTTTTACCTCGGACCCTGGTGCTGCCCGCCCTGGACTTGAACAGAGAGAACGCAAAAGGGGTTGGGGTGGGCATTTAAAGTCATGGTGTCCTGTGCATCTTCAACCCTGGTAGTGTTTCAATGTGTAGTGGTGGGTTTACCTGGCTGAAGCCCACCTCTTTGCCTACAATTCACCACATTTATCTTTCCTGACCCTCCCTAAACTCCCTTCATTCTCTCCACAGACCCGGCCTTCCACTTGTACCCTACAGCTCCCCCAGATTTGAGGGATTCTTCCTCTGATCCCCACCTGACTGTCCTCCCAACACTGTAGCTTGCCCCCATTTGTGTCAGTCAGGAGCAGCTTTGTGGTCCCAGAATCTCCAGAGACCCCCCAGTGAGACTCAACCATCAATCAGTCAGTCAGTCACCACACCCTCCAGTGGTAATGTGGACAGCTGGAGTCCTACCTGTGCTCTGTTGGTGTACCTAAGGCAGGTCCTCTCAGCACAAAGGTGGTCCTCATTGATGGTCCTCAACCTTTGAGGGCTGTGAATGGCTGTAGATTTTACCATTCCTTCACAATCCAATCTGACCTTAAGGATTTGTCAGCACTCCACCGTTTAGGACATAATTTTAATCTCAGGATGCATCAGATGATGTCATTGCCATCATATCACTCTGATACAGAAATAAAGACACATTTGTCCTTGATTTGTCCCTCTGCTGCACCACTATTTTACAAATCAAACATTACAAGCATTGTTAGTGACTGATTCAAAGATGGCAGCAGCGACTCTTAATAAAGTAGCCAGACCAGAAAGGGTGGGGCCAGGGGAGTGTGACCCGGAAGTGACATCACTGGGGTTACCAGTCATATGATGTGCACAACAGAAAGGAGGAGACGCATTAGGCAAGTGCAGCATCCCTCAACTTGGGATGGGATTACTGCTAGATAAGCCCTCAAGTTTCACACGTGTATAACTACATATATATATATATATATATATACAGTGCATCTGGAAAGTATTCACAGCACATCACTTTTTCCACATTTTGTTGAATTACAGCCTTATTCCAAAATGGATTAAATTCATTTTTTTCCTCAGAATTCTACACACAACACCCCATAATGATAACGTGAAAAAAGTTTACTTGAGGTTTTTGCAAATTTATTAAAAATAAAAAAACTGAGAACTCACATGTCCATAAGTATTCCCAGCCTTTGCTCAATACGTTGTTGATGCGCCTTTAGCAGCAATTCCAGCCTCAAGTCTTTTTGAATGTGATGCCACAAGCTTGGCACACCTATCCTTGGCCAGTTTCGCCCATTCCTCTTTGCAGCACCTCTCAAGCTCCATCAGGTTGGATGGGAAGCGTCGGTGCACAGCCATTTTAAGATCTCTCCAGAGATGTTCAATCAGATTCAAGTCTGGCTCTGCTCTGGCTGGGCCACTCAAGGACATTCACAGAGTTGTCCTGAAGCCACTCCTTTGATATCTTGGCTGTGTGCTTAGGGTCGTTGTCCTGCTGAAAGATGAACCGTCGCCCCAGTCTGAGGTCAAGAGTGCTCTGGAGCAGGTTTTCATCCAGGATGTCTCTGTACATTGCTGCAGTCATCTTTCTCTTTATCCTGACTAGTCTCCCAGTTTCATCCCCACAGCATGATGCTGCCACCACCATGCTTCACTGTAGGGATGGTATTGGCCTGGTGATGAGCGGTGCCTGGTTTCTTCTAAATGTGACGCCTGGCATTCACACCAAAGAGTTCAATCTTTGTCTCATCAGACCAGAGAAGTTTGTTTCTCATGGTCTGAGAGTCCTTCAGGTGCCTTTTGTCAAACTCCAGGCGGGCTGCCATGTGCCTTTTACTAAGGAGTGGTTACCATCTGGCCACTCTACCATACAGGTCTGATTGCTGCAGAGATGGTTGTCCTTCTGGAAGGTTCTCCTCTCTCCACAGAGGACCTCTGGAGCTCTGACAGAGTGACCATCAGGTTCTTGGTCACCTCCCTGACTAAGGCCCTTCTCCCCCGATCGCTCAGTTTAGATGGCTGGCCAGCTCTAGGAAGAGTCCTGGTGGTTTCGAACTTCTTCCACTTACGGATGATGGAGGCCACTGTGCTCATTGGGACCTTCAAAGCAGCAGAAATTTTTCTGTAACCTTCCCCAGATTTGTGCCTTGAGACAATCCTGTGTCGGAGGTCTACAGACAATTCCTTTGACTTCATGCTTGGTTTGTGCTCTGACATGAACTGTCACCTGTGGGACCTTCCATAGACAGGTGTGTGCCTTTCAAATCATGTCACATCAACTGAATTGACCACAGGTGGACTCCAATGAAGCTGCAGAAACATCTCAAGGATGATCAGGGGAAACAGGATGCACCGGAGCTCAATTTGGAGATTCATGGCAAAGGCTCTGAATACTTATGGACATGTGCTTTCTCAGTTTTTTATATTTTTAATAAATTTGCAAAAACCTCAAGTGAACTTTTTTCACGTTGTCATTATGGGGTGTTGTGTGTAGAATTCTGAGGAAAAAAAAATGAATTGAATCCATTTTGGAATAAGGCTGTAATTCAACAAAATGTGGAAAAAGTGATGCGCTGGGAATACTTTCCGGATGCACTGTATATATATATATATACAGTATATGTATATATATTGTCACAGGACCCTGGGGGTCAGACCCAGCCGGGACACCTGGAAGGACCGGGAGATGGCTTATACGTTCCCCAGGCCACAAGGGGGCAACCGCCCTGGATGTTAAGGGGACCACGGGGAAGGAGCAAGGAGGCTCAAGCCCACTGGGGCCCATGACCACCACCATGGGGCGCCCAGAACGTCATGGAGCCCAGGAGATCGACACTTCTGCCTCACCTGGGAAGGTGGAGGAAGGACCTTCCAGAGATGCCCGAAATGCTTCCGGGTGCAAGGGCAGCACTTCCACCACACCAGGAAGTGCTGCCGGAAGAGTGTCATTATGGACCTGGAGCATATCAGGGTGGAAATAACAGGGGCCGCCTCACTACAATCAGAGAGTTAGAGTCGGGAGTGGGAGCAGGACGAAGCTCCCGTAAGGAGAGGAAAGGCGGCCCAGGGACATTAAGAGAAAGGCCTGTGGAGGGTGATTGGTGCTGGGAGCACTGTGTGCTGTGCGGAACTTTATTAATAAACGTGCCGGTGTCTGTCTGATGGTGTACGGACCTGCGCTCACAATATATATACTAGCCGTGTAAGGCCGTGCTATAGAAAGCCGAGTCCTAGAAACTATTGAAATCATCAGAAAATAAACTGAAACGCAGAGTCAGCAGTTTCGTGTTGCGGACGTGCTCGCCCCTCTTTGTCTATCAGCGGCTAAGTGAGTCCCTCTCTCCTCAGCGGTTTCGTTTTGCCGATGTGTTCGCCCCGCTTGTCTATCAGCGGCTAAGCGAGTTTGTCTTTCATCGGCCGTTTCGCTTTGGTGATGGAGTCGCTTTCTTTTATTTTCATGCTGTAGTCTAATACTTCTTTCTTCTTCTGACTCGTTAACTTATGGCTGCCTTGCCAGCTCTTTCAGCTTCATGCTGTAGCCTTTATTTACATTTGTATGTAAGATATACACTATGTTACCAAAAGTATCGGGACGCCTGCCTTTACCCACACATGGACTTTAATGCCATCCTATAGGCTTTAATATGGAGTCGGCCCTCCCTTTGCAGCTCTAACAGCTTCATCTCTCCTGAGAAGGCTTTCCATGAGGTGTAGGGCTGAGTGTGTTTATGAGACTTTGTGACTGGGAGATCATTGGTGAGGTCAGGCACTGATGCTGGACGAGAAGGCCTCACTCGCTCACAGTCTCCCAAAGGTGGTCTGTCAGGTTGAGGTTTGAACTCTGTGCAGCCCACCAAACTCACTCCTCCATGTCTTTATAGACCTTGCTTTGTGCACTGGTGTGTGTGCCCAGTCATGTTGCCATCCCCAAACTGTGCCCACAAAGTTGGGAGCCTGAAATTGTCCAAGATGGCTTTGTATGCTGAAGCATTAAGAGTTCCTTTCACCACACCATACTACCCCCTCTACCAAACTTCACACTTGGCACAATGCAGTCAAGCGAGTCCCGTTCTCCTAGTCAGACTCGTCCATCAAATTGCGTGATTTGTCGCTCCAGAGAACACATCTGCACTGCTCTCGAGTCCTGTGGTGGGCAGTGGGCAGTGGGCATTACACCACTGCATCAGATGCTTTGTATTGCACTTGGTGATGTCAGGCTTGGCTGCAGCATATCCTTGACACACGTCTGCTGAATGATTCATTGGCTGAAAGTCCTCGGTGTTGGCATGTCAGAAAGAGGATGTGCAGCATTGTTCACAATGGCACTCAGTTTTGTTTTAATTCTCTCCAGGGGGGTCCCGAGTGCGTCCCATAAGTGTGTTCACCCTTTTCAATTTCTGAAGGCCAAATATCTTTTCCAAACAACTGTGAAAAGTGCATCAAAGCAACAGTTTCACACGTAAATCAACATTAAACATCTCTGACTGCGTGTTGTGCCGTCTGTTTGCTGTCCCATCACGGTACCAATGTTTGAACTCACTGAGCCCCTGAGAGCGACCCATTCTGTCACCAATGTTTGTAGTAGCCATCTGCAGGCCGAGGGACTTCAGTTTATACATGGAAGTGACTGGACCACCTGAGTCCAATGATTTGGAAGGAGGTCCCAATACTTTAACAATGTAGTGTATGTTCTGTAGTGTTTCATATGCTTGTGGGCGGTTCCCCAAGAGGCGGGGCCAGCTGCCCATCACTCTGAGGGACTGCCCTCATCCCTATAAAGGCGGGGTCAACTCCCAGTGCCTTAAAGTTCATTTCGAATGCTCTTAGGAGTGATGAGTTCTGGGTTTTTGTGATTCATTGCTTTGCAGTAAGGAGATTGTGGGTTTCGCTTCTCGGGTCCTCCCTGCATGGAGATTGCTTTAAGTAGTGAGGGAAGTGCTACATAAATGTAAAGAGTTGTACTAGCAACTTCTTTTTGCCTTTTGTGCTCCACAGAGGCTTGCTTTTGTTCAGAACAGTAAATACTTTATTTATAAAGAGTCTGTGTTGCCCTCTGTGTTACTAGACCAGGCTCTTTAAGATTAGGTTTGATAAGCTTTATTAATCCCAGGAGGACATTCAAAACCTTTCTTGTCTGTCTCCCCCCATTGGGCATTTTTGGAAGTGTTTGGGACTTTTGTGCTTTGGAGCTCGTATGATGTTGTACATACACACATAGGGGACAGCTGAAAGGCTCTGGTGACAGTAACTCCAATGCCACACCAGGGGTTGGCACTGTGTCTTAGCATCTTCCTCTGTTTCTCCCTCTGCAGACCAGATGATTGACAGCTAGAACACCTCTGATGTCATCGCTGGTGTCCGTCCTCCTAGACCCGCCTCTTCCTGCTGGGAGGACTCCGTCATCTTTGCCAGTTGTGTTTGAACTCACGTCTGTAGAGATGACACCACAATAATTATGTGCTTTTTTGATTTTTGCTGCATCCATTTGTATGGGGTGGCCATTTTGGCACCCAAACTCATTATCGTTGTCCTCTCTTTCTTTTACAATGTATATACTGGCTGTTTAATCTGTCTAGGATGGGTTGACATTTAAATGATCAGCAAAGGCCTCGGCATATTCTGCATTAACATTTGTAGTGCACCATCTGTTGGAATGTATTTTGTAATGCATGCATTAATAAAAATAAAAGCAGTTTCCATTCCAACAGATGGTGCATCGCAAATATTAGCATTGATTTTTTAAATTCTGTATAAAAATAATGAAGACATAGCAACTGGATGGACACACTGACACCTGTCCTGTTCTTAAGCAGGGTATACGTGTTGTCACAATAAGACACAGGAAACATCAAAAGTTTGGGGCAGCCACCCATATAATATCCCTGGCTGTAAAATGGGTCATTTCAATGAGTTGTGTAATGGTCAGTCAGTCAGTCATTGTCCAACCTGCTATATCCTAACACAGGGTCACAGGGGTCTACTGGAACCAATCCCAGCCAGCACAGGGTGAAAGGCAGGAACAAACCCTGGGCAGAGTGCCAGCCCACTGCAGGGCACACACACACCCACCAAGCACACACTTGGGACAATTTAGGATCACCAATGCACCTAACCTGCATGTCTTTGGACTGTGGGAGGAAACCCACGCAGACACGGGGAGAACATGCAAACTCCACACGGGGAGGACCCGGGAAGCAAACCCGAGTCTCCTAACTGCGATTAGCAGCGCCACCACTGCATGTGTAATGGTACAACATCCAAAACAGAACTGTTTGACAATGAGAACATGGCGGCTTTAAAGGCCTCGGGACTGGAACCAGAAGTGATGTCATCGGGACTGGAAGTGACTTCCTCAATAGTGGCAGACCCAGAAGTGACATCTTCGGGACCAGAAGTGATGTTTTTATTGGAGCTGGTACCAGAAGTGACATCATCAATGGCGCCACTACTAGAAGTGAAATCATCAATAGCACTGGAGCCTAGCGGGATTTCCCTTTGGATGGTCTGTAGAGGAATGAGAGAGAGTGTTAGTGCAGCTCGCCACCTCCTGGTCTGGTGTGGTACTACTTTTATTAAGGCCCTCTAGCTGCCTCCTAAATCACACGTGTGTGACAATATATACATCCATCCATCCATTTTCTAACCCGCTGAATCCGAATACAGGGTCACGGGGGTCTGCTGGAGCCAATCCCAGCCAACACAGGGCACAAGGCAGGAACCAATTCCGGGCAGGGTGCCAACCCACCGCAGGACACACACACAAACACACCCACACACCAAGCACACACTAGGGCCAATTTAGAATCGCCAATCCACCTAACCTGACAATATATACAGTATACATAAAATATACACTGTTAAAAAAAAATGTTGAATTTATGGTCAAAAACTGGCTGCTGGGGTCGCCAGGATTTTACCGTAAAAAAGAAGGTAACAATATTTTTTGGTCTACAGTATAATTTTGTAGTAAAAACTCCAACGGAAGTGAATGTTTAATAGCGATGGGTCGTTCTTGAAAGATTCATTCATTTTGAACGAATCTTTAGTGTGACTCGGGAAGAACGAGTCGTCTCGTGGGAGTGATTCGTTCAGTCGCTCATGGGCATTTGCGCAACTTCCTATAGTTTCTGTATTGGAATTGATTCACCTGTTTCTCGAGTCGTTCGTTCATCACGTGACAGCCCCATAAGCTTAACCAACTCAGTCTGAGCCGGAAACAGAATTGGATTAGTTCATCTCTCGAGTCTTCGGGTTCGAGTCGTTCGTTCATCACGTGACAGCCCAATAAGCTTAACCTGTGCAGTCTGAGCCGGAAAGAGAATTGAACGAAATGACTCGAAAAATGATTTGTTCATTTTGCTGAACGAGACTCAAAGGTCTGAGTCGTTAAAATGATCCAAACTTCCCATCACTAATGTTTAACCATAACCAGAAATTCATGTTGTGTTATAAATTTGACAATCACTAAACAATACGTACTGGCAGAGTCAAACCCCAGTACACAGTTTGCATTAGTTAGTCAACAACAGCCAATAGCAAGCCTGTACCATTTAATTATGCACATTGAAAACAATTCAATATTTAAGGATGTTACGGCGCGTTGCCTCGTAGGGAAGTAAAGTTTTCTCTTTTGTGGTGTCCTACTTATCAAATACAACCCACCATAAATCAGCTTCCATAACCTCAAAAAACCTTCAGCACGTGGGGAAAAATAAGTCTGCTGACTTAGGTGAAGTTTTTTTTCCTGCTATTCAAAGTTTTTTCCTGCTATTCAAAGGTATGCGGTTCACCAGGAACCTTATGCAAATATCGTAACCAGTTTTAGTGAAACAGTGATTTACCGTTTTACATTTTACGGTTGTTTACCTTCGTTATGTAACAGTTTTACACTAAAATTAACAGATTTTTTTCAGTATAACTGTAATGCATCAATAAATGGTATTTAGCATATTTTGAGCGTAGATAAATATTGATTTTACAGAACTTGGCAGTAAAAAATAATGAAATGTATTGTTTAAGATATACAGGTAATTTTCAGTAGAACATAAGGTAACTTTCCTTTTTTTTACCTTCACCATTTACAGTATTTGTACTGGTAAATTTACTGACTTTTTTTCAGTGTATATATACAGTAAATATATATATATAGGGGGGCAAGTGTGAAGACAGAGTGAGTCCCAAAATAGTTGGGGTGCTAACCAGGCAAACCCCATTTCATGCCAATAAAACAAAAAATTAAGTTAACAGGTGCATGATGGTCCTATCAACACAACACAGGCAATGGCCTTTTATCGCCCTCTAGTGGCATTCTCTGGAGCCTTCTCAGGTCTAATTAGATACCATTGATTTTTGGGGACATCTCACTTTTTAATATGGCTGGACTGGAAGGGTATGGTGCTTCTCTGGCTCCCTTGCCCTCAAGGATCTGAACACGGAAAAGGAGAAAAGACTGTTAGCAGCAGCGCCCCCTCTCGTCTCGGGGTGGTATCACATATCTTAAATGAGCCGTTGGGGTCCAACATTCTGAGGAAACACACAAGTATGAAGTTCACTGTGCTGTCTACTCACAGAAGTAGACCTGACTTGACCATCACACTTGACCAACACACAGAAGTAGATCTGGCCAATGCAACCGTGAAGCGGACTGATCCTTGAACTTCTGCATGCGGTTGTCTTAATGTGTTTTACTGTACTGTATGCGTGTTGTTCTCACAGGATTTGGTCAGCCTCTCTCCGTTATTTGTGCTGAGGGGTGTGGTGTTATGGGTCCACAGCTCGCTGAGCAAAGGCCGTTTTTTTTTTAAATAAATAATCGCCGCACTCGTGGCGGCTTCATGGGGGGGGCGTGGTGGCCATAGCAAGCCACGGGGCGATCTGCGGTGTGGGCGTTTCTTACCTGGTGCACAGGTGAGGGACTGCCCACATCCGTGATTGTTCCCGTGGCTAATGCGCTGCAGCTGCTATGGCCCCTCGCTGTATAAAAGAAGCGCAAGTCGGTTGGAAGCCTCCTCCTTGAACCGTCACCTTATCGTGGTGGAGGGGTTTGCGTGTCCCAATGATCCTAGGAGCTATGTTGTCTGAGGCTTTATGCCCCTGGTAGGGCCACCCAAGGCAAACTGGTCCTAGGTGAGGGATGAGACAAAGAGCGGTTCAACAAACCTCCGATGAAGAGCAAAAACTTTGGACGACATTTTCCCTTGCCCGGATGTGGGTCACCGGGGCCCCCCTCTGGAGCCAGGCCTGGAGGTGGGGCTCGATGGCGAGCGCCTGGTGGCCGGGCCTGCACCCATGAGGCTCGGCCGGGCATAGCCCGAAGAGGTAACGTGGGTCCTCCTCCCCATGGGCTCACCACCTATGGGACGGGCCAAGGAGGTTGGGTGCAGTGTGAGTTGGGTGGTGGCCGAAGGCGGGGACCTTGGCGGTCTGATCCTCGGCTACAGAAACTGGCTCTTGGGACGTGGAAGAGGAAAAAAAGAACGAGAGAGGAAAGGAAGAGAGGACGGAGGTTACAGGGAGCGAGGAAGCAAGTCGGTGAGAGAGAGAGAGACAAGGAACGTGTGAACGAGCGAAGGAGCTGCAAGGAAGCTGGGTGTTAGGCCGAAAACCCAGGCGTTGGAGTTGGAAGTCGCTCCCGCTGAGCGAGCAGGTAGCGGGAGTGACCAGGGAAAGGCGACTGGCCGCGGCAGCAGGAGTCGGGAGGCTTGGTTGGGGATTACCCAACGTGAGCGTCCTGGCCGTTGGACTGGGATGAGTGCCAGACCGTAGCCAGGGATCGGGAGGTCTCCAGTCTCGTGTGGATGGATGTAGGAGAAAATGGCAGCTGCAGAGAGCGTCTCGCCTGCTGCAAAGCCTAGTCGGGAGAAGCAGGTGAGACGCCAGCATAGAAGAGCAACCAGGCTTGTCATTGTTGTGGATTTTTAAAGACTGCTTCCTGTATGAACGTTTTAACCTCGATTTTAAAGGATTGTTTTTTTTGTTTCGATTATTTTTTTACCTCCACGTTTTTCTTTTAATGGATTCTTTATTTTTTTTGAAAGCACTGCACTTTATTTGAACACTGTTGCATTTTTGTTTTTGTTTTGATATTTTAAATAAAAGCACTTTGCACCTTTTTGCTCAATTTGTTATTACCTCTACTGTTTAGCTCATCGGTGACATTACCGACGGTGTTGGGTTCAAGGGCTCCCGAACAGCGATGGGGGCATGGAGTCGAACCCACATCGTCACAAGGGGTTCACTTCCCTGTTCATCATAACAAAGTAAAGACAGACTGCCAGTCACAATCACCCACACAGGACGATCGACACAAGCAAGCCAATATGGACTCCAGAAGGGCGCCTTATCAAATTGAGTAGGCACGCCATGGTGCCAAGATTCTACCAGCTCGAGTCGGGATGTCTTCTGACCCAGTTTTTTTCCTCACCCACCCCACTCGGCTAAGACGTGGAGATTGAATCCCTTTTAATTCACAGTCCCTGTCTGCTCTGATGATCTTGCCGAGTGGCTCTTCCTACGAGTCTGCAGTAAAAGCAGGATGAGACAGATTAGGAAAGTTAAGCTGTAACCCTGATGATCCTTTGTCTTTGGCATCATGTGAGGTGCTGAGCGGCAGGCGCTGCCATCCTCTCTAAGCTCGCAGGGTTTGCGTTTTTTCATTTGGCTAAATGAAGCTCTATTTTCTTCTAAAAATAACAGTGTGGTGTAAGTAAAGTCAGGGCGGGCAGGGCCGCTACACCGGATCCCACCATGATGGCATTGTTGCTGTGTTTGTCCATTTGTTCTCATTCTCACAATTCCAGCTATTAACTTTTTATGTCACTTGGATACTTGATGGCTGTCATTTTTATTAATTGGATTTAATTTAATTTCACAAGGTGGGGGTGTGGGGGGGCAAATTTATTTTTTACACTCAGGTCCATCAAGTTGTAACCCACTTGACTCATCTAGCCACAGGTGGGCACTTAATCCCTAATGTGTCATCATCCTGTATTTTTTATCTGATGTTTAAGGCCAAAGCAGTTCAAGTTTTGGCTGCCATGGGCTGCTTTAGGTGGTCTTCACACTCTGCAGCTGATGATAAACAGACAAGCACATCGGCAAATGGAATAAAGTGCAGGTCACTAAATAAATTCCTTTGGCCCCAAATCAAATTTTAATGGAGTGAACTCACTATGGGGTGCAACCTTGGATACCTGTGCCAAGTGCCCAGAATACCCCCTTGAGACACTGTCTTAATAAAGTGCAGGTGGGGGCACTAGATAAGGTTCCCTCAAGGGGAATTATTTTGGGTGGTGATCCCCTGTTGGTGCAAAAATTTTGGGGAAAAAACGTCAAAACAGTTTGGATCCAAATCCTGCCGACTACGCCATTGTAATATAATCAGACCACATAAGGTAAAGAGTTGGGGCACCAGCAGGGGCACAGCTGTTAAAAGAATACAAAGCCAATACCAGACGAAAAGGTCAAAAGGAGATACATGCCATCCCCCATTACATTTCCTGAAGGAACTTTGGAATGGCTTAAAAATGGGGATTTGACAACATAAATATTGTTGTGAGATGGAATCTGAAACCTGGCGAAATTCTGTGCATTGTCCTTCCAGCTGAACTCCCATTGGTTATCACACACACAGAGCCACACCCACAACTCCAAAACTGTTGGATTTGGTCAAAGTGAGTCGCAGGATGGTTACATAGATAGATAGATAGATAGATAGAGAGATACTGTATGAAAGGCACTATATAATAGATAGATAGATAGATAGATAGATAGATAGATAGATAGATAGATAGATAGATAGATAGATAGATAGATAGATAGATAGATAGATAGATAGATAGATAGATAGATAGATAGATAGATAGATGCAGAAGCTGCTCCTCTGTCTGGAGATGATCCTGTTCAGTTGATTCTCCATGATTGACAGGAGTCTGCTCAGCGCCCGTCGCTCTGCCACGAATGTCAGCCTGTCCAGCTCCGTGCCTACAATAGAGCCTGCCTTCCTCACCAGTTTGTCCAGGCGTGAGGTGTCCCTCTTCTTTATGCTGCCTCCCCAGCACACCACCGCGTAGAAGAGGGCGCTCGCCACAACTGTCTGCTGGAACATCTGCAGCATCTTATTCCAGATGTTGAAGGACGCCAGCCTTCTAATGAAGTATAGTCGGTTCTGTTCTCTCTTGCACAGATCATCAGTATTGGCAGTCCAGTCCAGTTTATCATCCAGCTGCACTCCCAGGTATTTATAGGTCTGCATCTTCTGCACAGTCACCTCTGATGATCATGGAGTCCATGAGGGGCCTGGGCCTCCTAAAATCCACCACCAGCTCCTTGGTTTTGCTGGTGTTCAGGTTTAAGTGGTTTGAGTTGCACCATTTACCAAAGTCCTTGATTAGGTTCCTGTACTCCTCCTCCTGCCCACTCCTGATGCAGCCCGCGATAGCAGTGTCATCAGTGAACTTTTGCACGTAGTCAGACCACCCGTCCACCTGCACTGTCACTGTCACCGACTCAAGAAGATTATGTAAATGTAAATGAAGTCTGCGACTGAAAATCGAAGGGGAGTTGTGTAGTGTTGCCTTTAGGGACAAGACGACTGGCCTCCATTGTCTTACGGGCAGCGGTCTGCTGTGCTTTGGCCTGTGCTAGTGGGTCGTGATCAGAAGTACCAGAGGAATGATGGGCTGAACAGGCCATTCTCGTGGTCATGGCCTGCATACGTGTGTGCGTGTGTGTGTGTTTAGCATAAGCCAACCTCATTACAAATTTAGTGAGCCGCACTCACACCACCATAACACAATCACGTTTGAATGCACTTCTCTTTCATGCATGAGATGGTTTTTGTTATTGAATTCTGTTGTGTTGCATTTCTATGGAAGCCGACAGTGGACGTGCAATATCATTATTTTTTAAATTGTTTCCTCAAGATAACGGACTAATTTTATCGAGATCTCGAGAAAACTAACTTTGTTTTCTCGAAATTATGAAATAATTGTATTGAATGTTTAATGTTTAGCTTATTGAAGCCACGTCCTGTTTGAAACGGCAGAAGAGCAGAACTGCATTGATCAGCACGTCACATTTTTGTTCATTAAAGGGCTGACTTAGGCTGAAATATGTTTATGCCTTAGTTTAGAAAATAATAACGTTAGTGTCCGTCATTTAAGAAGATGGTTAGCAAGGCTTCAGCTGTATAGGAGTCACAATCTAAGCAAGCCTGATGCCGGGAGCAAAGGTTTTTAAGTTTTGTTTTCTCGAGATCGCGATAAAATGAGTCCATTATCTTGGGGAGACAATTTAAAAAAATAACGATATTGCACGTCCTTTCTCGCCTTCCATAGAAATGCAACACAATAGAATTCAATAACAAAAACCCGCTCATGCATGAAAGAGAAGTGCATTCAAACGTGATTGTGTTATGGTTGCTTCCATACATTTCAGACAGGGTTCCTATTCTGGCTGGCTTGTTTTATGTCTATTTTGTTCAATTTTGACTCTTTGATCTATGTTCATTTTAATTTTGCTTATTACTATTTTTCATATTCCCTGTGACTATGCTATGTTCCATGTGGTTTTTGAGTGATTGCCCCAGGAGGCGGGGCCACCTGCCTATCACCACAAAGGAACGGCCCTCAGCCCATTTAAGGTCGCTGGGCAACCCACAGAGTGATGGCACTCTGGATCTGGGCTGGTAACCCGACAGGGGAAGAAGGAACATTACCCTTGTAATGCTGTACAAATAGCTGACCCTGTGCTCTGCCAACTTAAACTCTGAGTAAGTTGGGGTATGTGATAAAGAGAATTTCCCTTCAGGGATTAATATAGTATACCAAAAAAAGATGACTTTGTGAGTCCATCATCCTCTTCACAAACAAATGTTGGCTACTGGTGAGAGTTGTCTTCTCGTAGTTACATGTTCCCATTCCTCATTTGACCGACAGTGCCGTGCCGATGTGCTCGGTTGGAGTGGCATAAGTACCTGGGATGACCTGGTTTTTGGAGGCGGGGCTACCTGCCCTCAGCCCATTAATGGCATGGGGCAACCCACAGCTCCTTGTGGATCATTTAAGAAAGTGCTTGGGAGGGGTAAGTTTCTTGAATTTTGAATTTTGTGGGCTGTTTGTGGTTTGTTTTTTTTTATGTTTGGATTTGCGTTTGGGACTTGTTTGGTTGCCTATGCAGGCATTCCCATTTGTGTCTCTTGTACTTACAGGGCCTTTAATTTATAATATTTTATGTTGCCATCTGTGATACTAGCCAGGGGTTTTTGATGGGATTTCCCCCCCTGTAGTGGACATTGTTTGAACTGTTTGAGACTTGCTTGCTTTGGGACTCTGGAGCTTCATTACACGATGATTTGGTATCAAATCAGACTTTTAAGCTTTGGCTCACCTTTATTAGGCAAACACTTCTTGTCTTTTTCCCTGTTTGCCTTTAGGAAGGTTATTCTCTGTCTTATCTCTCAAGCCAGGGGTTTTATGATTCACCACCTCCTTCTTAAAGGACATTTGTGTAGATTATGAACATGGAAAGTAAATATGTTTTTAACTTTAAAGGTTAGTTCACCCATTTTATGACAGTGGATGCCAAAGCCTGCCTGTGGAGTTTGGGGTAGGGCTGCCTGGTTAGCAGGTCTTTTTAAAGGCTTTTACCTCTATCTTCCATATTTGTGCTATCTTTTCCCAACAATTTTTACTTTTCATTTACACACTTGGATCATCTTCTACCTTATGTTCCTTGTGCTGGTACCCAATTAAAATCTTCCCTGTTGTGACAGTGACACCATGCCCATCTAATATAGCAACCATGAACTTCATGATTTTACTATAAGCAAGCATTGCATTCAAAATTTCATCTTTAATGCTCAGCTTAGCTCATCTAGCATATACAAGACTAACCTGATCAGTTCTGGCACAGTGACGAAGTATTTGGCCTCAAGGTTTCATTTATTAGTTACTCGCAAGGATGGTAAATGTTTGCCACATATATCTATAATTACCTCCATATTTAAGAAACTAAACAGCAGCTAAAGGCTATCCTTCTATCCTGAGAACAGCTTGAGGGCTTGGCGCTGCGAGCGGAGTCCAATCTCACACACTCACCTATGGCACTATTTTCTGTCAATAGTATATGTTGAATGGGGTGGCAGAGATCCAAATGACCTGCATGACCCCTTCTTGAAAGACAAAATGTTTGTCTCTCTCACCTGTAGCCCTGGAATCCACATGTATGTTCGAGCTTTAAAGTCTTTTTTTTTTCATTAAACGGGGTGGCCCCAACTCTTTATTTGTCTCGTTGTTCAGTGATGACATCACTATGCCATAAGTAGTGGCACCCATAGAAAACCAAAATGGCACAATGATCTTGATAAAACAAACAAACAAATAAATAACAGAATCCAATTCTCCTGGTTTGAAAACCCCTCAAATGGATGAAAAGAATACCAAGAAGAGTTTAACACACAACAGTAAGAAAGGCAGACACAAGTAAGATTTTTAGTTCTTAACATTATTATTGTTTTTTAAAAAAGAATATAACATTTTTATCTGTACAAAATAAAGCCAAGCTGGTTCACATACAGGAACACGTAAGAATATTATTGCTCGCTGAATCTGGTCCATTTGTACAAAAGTATATCAGATTTTCTTTAAAAATGGAAACAAAATTTTACTTTCACAGTATATATTAGCAAAGACAAATGATGTTTTTGGGAAATATTGAAAATATATGAACCATTGTCTTCTTTCTTTACAAAAGTTTTTTTTTTATTATTATTACTATTTTCATTTATTTTTGCATAGTCCATTGTTGAGTTTATTGCTTCTGGAGCTCATTCAGCAGCGACCTTTTGTCTCCTTACAGGATTTAAGTGCGACAGGGAAACGATTCACACAGCACAATGACATCAATAAATAATTTAAATAATCAAGTGTATAAATATGTGTGTTGTCTAAGACAACCGCCTTGGTCATTCAAATGTTCCATAGACAAAAAAAGAAAGAAAAAGTCAAACAGAAAGAAACATACATGAGACAACAAAAAATAAATATTAAATAAAATCATAAATTAATAGAATTTCAGCACCGTGCTGTGGAAATGCTTAGCTGGTCTGGGTCTCCATTGTCCAGTTGACCCAGGATTTTTAGGAATGTGTGGATGGAAAAGTGGGTTTTACCAACTTTGCCCCCATTTATCATATAGGACTCTAGTACCCCCCCTAGTCCTCTCCACATGTTGACAATAAAGGCCAACCGAAAGGCTTCACCAGTTTGGCCCATTTTAACTTTCTTGAACCCAGGTGCTCACTCCTCCCATGAGCTTCTGACTGAACAGACACCTTGAAGAACCTGAGTTGCCCAGTCTGATTGGTGCCCCTCTGAAGCAAAGAGACGGAGTCTGAGATGTTTAATTCTACCGGGAGCCACCCTGCAGAAATGTCCTTGTACTCCCCAAAAAAAGCCATTTGTGTATTAGATGTCCATTTTGGCTATGTGAGAGTTGGCCTCACGGGACCACTTTGGACTTTAAAGATGATTACTGTCCACCTCAGCTGACGCCTGAGATCCTCATCTTGAAGATCTTCATGCAGCTTATCCTTAAATTTCACATGCAGCAGCTCTTGATCACACTGGCCAATCCAAGTTCATTGTGACTAACATGGGCTAAGAAGATGTTCTGTCTTGCTTCATACCCCAAAATGAGACTTTCATGCTTTGTAGAGATTATCCTTAGCTTCAATGACATCTGCCTATTTCCTTCTACTCTCAAGGAAAATAGCCCCTCTGGCCTCCTTACAGCTGAACAGCAACCTTGGGCCTCAGAAAAACTAACTAGTCCATCTCAGGGTGTCCATCTCGGAAGAATTCATCCTAGTCTTCTTAGACAGCCAATGGCTACTTTATGGCCAACTGACTTGCTCTAAAATTAAATAGTGAGACTGTTGTCAATCTATGAGGGGTCTCCTTTACATCTAAGTGGTCACTCTAAGCGTATGGGTCCGCCTGAGAAAGTTAATCTCTGTAATTCTTGCTCTTATTTTCATACACGGGTGTTGGAAATCAATTGCTTTGTAATGCTTATCCCTATTCCCCTGAGTGCATTTGTGGGATGGTGTCCATTTCTAGGAACCTCATACTTTCAATCAAAAAGCGGCCTTAAGCCTTTCTGAAGCTGAAGGTCCTATCTAAGAATGTCCTCCTCTGCTGAGTTCAGCTTATACTTGTCTTTGTATGGCTGCCCTGAGCATCGCCGAATGAAGCTTTCATCTCTGGTGAGTTCTGTGAGCTGCTCCAACTTGATAGGCCTGTCATGTTCTTCACCTTAGACGGGTGCCTTGACCGAGGATATCCATCTCCAAAGAGCTCATCTTATCTTTCATGACAAGGTTGTCACCTCTGTTGGGTACATTGTGTTCTTCTTAATTGAATGTTAACTTTTAAAAAGGTGTCCACCTTATTTGGGATTCATTTTTAACTTCCAGAAAGCTATAGTGACCCATGCCAAGGCTAAATGGCCTACTTTGGATTGTCCATCACCACGGGGCATATCCTGATTTCCAAATACATGTGTTTGAAACTGATTGACCATTCATGTTCTTTACCTCATATTATTGCATGGCATGATTGGTGACCACCTATGGAGGGCTCATCTGACATCTCCTGACCAGGTGGTCATCTTTGCTGAACAGGTATGAACATCTTTCCATATTTGTTTGACCAAACATGTTCTTCATCTTGAAGATTTGCCTTTTGTGATATTGTCCATCTCTTAAGGAGTACTTCCCACATCTTTTGACCAGCTGGTCATCCCTGATAGTCCTGTCATGTTCTTCACCTTAGACAGTTGCCTTGGCTGAGGATGTCCATCTCCAAAGAGCTCATCCTAACTGTCTTGACAAGGATGTAACCTCTGTTGGGTGCATTGTGTTCTTCTTAATGGAATGCTAACCTTGTCTTGAGTGAAGCTGTCAGAAGGTGTCCACCTTTTTTGGGATTCATTCCAACTGTCCAGTTCTACAGGTCACATCTTCATTTAAAAAAAAAACAGTAATTTTGAACTTGGTTGACCCATCATGGTCTTCATCTCAATGAGTTGACTTGTGTGATGATGTCCACCTCTGAGGCACCTTTTGACCAGAGGTTCATCTCTTTATTATCTGTACTAATCTGCTTGACCCATCATGTTCTTCATCTCAGTGAGTTGCCTTTTTAGATGTTGTCTACCTCTGAGGGGGCTCATCTTATGCCTTTTGACCAGGGTCTCGTCCCTTCATTATCTGTACTAATCTACTTGACCCATCGTGGTCTTCATCTCACTGAAATGCCTTGTTGGATGTTGTGCATCTCTGAGGGGTTCGCTGTTCATCATCTCCCAGTCCAATGCCTTCTTCTCATGGGTCCATACTGAGCTTCACCCCAGAAATGCATAGCAAGGTGCTATATTCCGGCTCGCTCAGTCACATCTCTGTTATTTGGCCAAGTCATCCTCATGTCCTGTCACAGTGTCTCTCGTGACGTCAAATCCTGTGATCTGAACAAGGCGGGTGGAGGTTTGGGTGGGATGGTGGATTCAGACCTACTGCTAGGGGGTTTGCTGTGCTCGTGCTCATCCTGCTCTTGGTCCATCACTACTCGTTGAAGACAGCGCCTATCTGTGATCCCACCATGTGCTGAATGTAGCTGTCGAAAGTCATGTCCATTGGCAGCTCATAACGGGACAGGGCGGTCTGGAAGAGGGCATTTTGCCCCTGAGGGCCCGCCAGTCCAGGGACGGCTGAGGGGACATAATGTGGCATGAAGCCTGCCGTGTGAGTGGCAGGGGCACTGCTGCCATAGCCCTTGTCGATTTCATGGGGCGACGGCTCCTGCTTCAGGGTGAAGTTGCCGCTGACGCTCAGGGGTGGCGTGAGTGGTCCATCGTATGGAGGGGTGCCCCCACACTCCGGCGAGGGGTGCTCATAAGCAGGGTGTTCCACCAGCCCTTTAAAGCCGTGTGACTTGAGGTGAAGGAGGTGGGAGGCATCCATTGCTCCGTAAGGGGGGCTTGGCAGGCCCGGGGATGGATAGCTGAATGGGTGTCCTGGGATGGCCCCTCCTGCACATACAGGGGTCACCTTCTCCTCTCGTTTGTCCAACACGAGCGGCTGCTGGCCCAGCTGCATGCACCCTGCTACCAAGTTGCTGGTGGGCTGCGAGAGCCCCTTGCACAGCATCTCCACGAACCCCCGCCCATCGGGGGACTCGCCGCTCTCCAGCACCTCGGACAGAGCCCAGATGTAGTTCCTGGCCAGCCTGAGGGTCTCGATTTTTGACAGTTTCTGGGTCTTGGAGTAGCAGGGCATCACCCGCCTGAGGTTATCCAAGGCGTCGTTGAGGCCGTGCATGCGGGAGCGCTCCCGGGCATTGGCTTTAATGCGGCGGGCCTGGAAGCGCTCCACCCGTGCCTTGGTCATCTTCTTCTTCTTGGGTCCTCGTCTCTTTGGAGTCTTCTCAGCCCCATTCTCCTCGTTTTCATCCTGTTCCCCTTCGTCGAGCTCCTCACTGCAGGCATCGCCTTCTTCCCTGGTGTCGATGGTATAGCGGTCTGATTCAGTGGGCCCTTCGTCCTGGGAGCTCAGCGTGTCCTCCTCCATCCAGCCCAGAGAGCCCACCAGCTCGGACATCTCGACTGCTTTACTGTAGTGCTTCGTCATCATCGTGCTCTAGAAGGGGAGCAAAGAGAGAAGGTGTGAGGGCCGGACGTTACAGCAATCAATCACTTCATCAACCAATCAGTGTGACCCAATCTATCAGCCAATCACGGGTCACCAAGTCAAGCAACCAGACAATCAAGCATCCTGTCAATCAATCTTCAAAGATCCTTCAATCTGTTAATTCATCAATCAATCAGCATGACAAATCTCCATTAATCCAAATCAATCAGACCGATAATCAATTAATAAACAAGGCGATCAATCATTCTGTGGAGACATCAATTAATCTATCAATCGAGTGGAACAATTCACCGATAAGTCAATCATTCAATCAACTAATCAATCAGAGATTGTGCCCAACAATTAATATTTTCTTTCTTCACAGATCAACCGATAAATCAATCAATCAACTAGCATATCAATTAACTATTTACTCAGTAAATCAAACCAATTAATAAAGGAATCAATCCATTCTGTTAATAAATTATTCAATTATCAATCACTCAATGGATGAATCAGAGCAGGCAACCATTCAACAAGTCAATCAATCAGACAAAATTCCTTTCTGTCCTTCAATTCATAAATCGATCAATTGCTCAGTCAGTGTGCCAATCATACCCTGTCCCAATCCCCTCATCAATCAGTCACTCATGATGTTAATTCACCGTTAAGTCAACCAATTATTCACGCACTCAATTAGTAAATCGACCAATCAGACAGTTAGCCAATCCATTCCATTGATAAATCAATCAGTTACCAATCACTTAATAAATGGCATGCTCAGTGAAACATCCATCCATCCATCCATCCATCCATTATCCAACCTGCTATATCCTAACTACAGGGTCACGGGCTCAATGAAACAGTCAATCAAAAACTCACTCTATAAATCAACCCAGAAATCAATTAGTTAATCAGACAATCTGTCACTACATCAATTAATTATTCAGTCACTCACTTTATAAATCAATCAATCAGATGGTTAGATAACAAAACAATACTGTTAAAAAATAAATCAATAATCAGTCAATCAGTGTTCCACTTAATCATTTAGGTAATAAATCAATCAATCAATCACATAATCTGTGTGCCATCAAAAACCAATTCATCGTTCAATCAATTAGTCAATCAGTGTTTAATTTGGTCAGCAAATTAATAAGTCAGTCAGACAATGGGTTAATGAATCGTTTAGTAAATCAACGAATTAATAAATCAATCAAAAAGACTATTAGTCAAAGAGTTAATCAATAATTCAATCAATTATTAATCGCTCATTTAGTAACGAATCATATAATCAGTCCACAAAACGATTCCGTCAAAAAAATCAATCAATCAATCTTTCAATGTGCCAATAACCATTTAGCCATTCAATCATTTGATTAATCGATCAGACAATGTGCAAATTAACCATTCACTCAATAAGTCAAACAATCAATCGCTCAGTTAATGAATTGATTGACCATTTGATTAACAAATTATTCAATAAATCAATGGGTGAATGAAATGCTGTACCATTTAACCACTTAGTTAATAAACTGACTGACCAATTAATCGGTCAATCAGCCATGCCATCTATAGTCAATCAACCATTGTGCTAATTCTCCATTTAGTCAATAAAGCAATTAATCGATAAGGCAGCCATGAATGAATTTCTCAGTCAATACATTGATCACCCAATTGACTGACTGACTGATTGATTGATGCTCTCCCTTCCTGCTTGTGTCACTCCAAACACTTTAATTCCCGGCTAATTAGACCCTAACTGACACAAGACCCTCCAGCCTGCTTCTATCAAAGTCAGGGCTGCCAGAGCCTAACCAGGCAGCTTCAGGCATGAGGCAGGAACCAACCTGGATGGCGATGTTCATCTATGAGGATGTGAGGAAAAATGCCAGAGAGAGAGCGTGAGCAGGCATTAGATATGAAGTTAAGTGAATTGTGCCAGGGCAGCACGGTGGCGCAGTGGGTAGCACTGCTGCCTCGCAGTTAGGAGACCCGGGTTCGCTTTCTGGGTCCTCCGGGCATGGAGTTTGCATGTTCTCCCCGTGTCTGCGTGGGTTTCCTCCCACAGCACAAAGACATGCATGTTAGGTGCATTGGCAATCCTAAATTGTCCCAAGTGTATGTTGGTGTGTCTGTGTGTCCTGTGGTGGGTTGGCACCCTGCCCGGGGTTTGTTTCCTGCCTTGTGCCCTGCGCTGGCTGGGATTGGCTCCAGCAGATCCCTGTGACCCTGTAGTTTGGATATAGTGGGTTGGAAAATGACTGACTGACTGAATTGTGCCACCCTAGTGGCCTGATGACCACGGTGAAGATGATGATGATGAGGAGGATGACTATGATGATCATAACTACTGCAGCACTTGGCTTTGTTTTATAGACATGTCATTTTCAAACCCTCTTAATTCAGACTGGGGGGTTCTGAAGATTATAATATCTAGCACAGAGTACAAGATAGGAGCAGACCCTGGACAGAGCGCCAGTCTGTCACAGGGTGAACACACACACACACACACACACACTCACACACACACGGGATAATTTATTGTCACCAATTCACCTCACCTTCAAGTCTTTGGACAGTGGGAGGAAACCCACGCAGACCCGGGAAGAACATGCAACCTCCACACAGGGAGGACTCCTTTCTGCCAGGCAGCACGGTTTTATAGCCAGACAGTCAGCGATCCCCTTCACGTCCTCCTGTCTCAAGGTCGCCCCCACTGGCAGTGACTTAATTGTGCTGAAGTCCTTTGTGATTGTCGCCATTACCCAAACACAATGCCAGTATGCTTGATTGATACAATCAGATTGAGTTTGGATTTCATTTTCTGTTGCGCTCCTTGTTGACCATTTTATATAAACAGCAAGCCTGTCCCCCTCTAAAAAAAAACTCTTTTATATAACGCCCTTCAGGCCACCAGCACCCCATGACACTCCACCATTCATCTCGCTTTTCCATGACATGACCGATGTGCCATCCTATGCTGCTATCTGAGATGTTTTTTCAAGGTGGTGGTGGGCAGAGCCAATCCTGACAGCATCAAGCCCAAGGCAGGAGCCAGGACTGGGTATGTCACAAGCACCCCAACTGACACACACACACACACACATACACACCAAGCCAAATGAGAGTAATTAAATAATTTCTCAAAAAAAAAAAGAATAAACATTACAATTGTTTTTATAGCGCCTTTTATTTAAAACAATTTTAACGGGAGCAGGCCGCTCAGCCCAACAAAGCTCACCAGTCCTCTTCACCTTTAATAGCATCAAGTTGAGTTTTGAGGGTCCCCAGAGTGCAGAAGAGAATTACTGTGGCACTCCATCAGTCCCTCTATGTAATTGACGTGCACGGGGGGCTTAATCAACTACCCCCGCCCCCCCCCGCACTCCTCCAATTTCACATCTTGCCCACACCACCCGTCGCATTTCCTGTTCCTCTTCCCAGACCTGTGCTTTACCTCCAATTACAAATGCCAGATCTGCTGAGTTGGTGTCAAGGTGCCCTACAATTAGGAGTATTGTACAGTAATGGAGTACAAAGCCCACCCATAGCCTTTGAGGATTATCAAGGGGCTTATCTACTCTATACTATCATCTAGGTAGAGAAACAATAGGAAGGGCCCAAACCCACTGGGACTCGAGGGCTAACACTGGATGGAATGCCAATCCATTGGGTGGGCAAACGAGTCGAAAGTCTAGTTTCATATATAGCGCCTTTCAGAGTGAACATCACCCAAAATACTTTAGGAAGTTATAAAAACTGTAGCAGGGTGAATGTGTTGTATTCTGTGAGCCCTGGTAGTTGAAGCCCCTAACTCAGAATTAAAGAGTAAATCAATGATGAGAAATGAGCCAATAGTCGGGATTTATATAGCGCTTTTCCTTGTGAATGCTAACCAAAGTATTGCAGGATTAACTAATTAAAACATTTAAATAGCACATTTCTAACACGCTTTATTTACATAGACACAGGGGTTCCATTTCAAACACCACTAATATGCGTCACCAGTCTGGATGAAGCGACAGCACCTATTTTTGTGCCAGTATGCCAACCACACATTAGATATTAGGTGGTGAAGGAATGACAGAGATAGTTAGCCCATTAGAGCCAAGGGATGATTAAGGAGCCAGAATCGATAAGGTTGTGGTGGGCAATTCAGCCATGGCATCAGGGTACACCCTACTCTCAGGATGGTGCCCATATTTACAGCACAGAGTCCCCACTGGGGCATTGGGATCCACACACAAACCACACAGTAAGTGCCCCCTGATGGCCACACCAACACCTTGTTCAACAGCAACCCAAGATGAGCCCCCATCCAAGTACTGGCAGGGCCTGAACATACTTAGCTGCAGGTGGGTTACCTGTCCTTAAGTGCAGGGGTAGTTCAAACTGGACAATTTGGACAGATGTGTGGCATATGAGCCAGGCTAATGATGAAGCCTCTAACTGGAGATTAAAGAGGGAGCCAATGGTGATTGTACTTCATATAGTGTCAGAGAGTCCTCTAGGAGTGGGCACAAACTGCAAAATATGGAGATAGTTCAGCTCTGTGAGCCCTGGTATGTGAGATCTCGAAAAGCTGGGCATTAAAGAACAAGTCAGTGGTGAAAGATAAGCCAGCAATTTAGTTTCATGCAGCGCCTTTCATATAGCGAGAAGATCCCAAAGTATTCAACAACTCCAATGTGGCTTGCTGCATGTTCTGCACTATGAGTCTTGGTGGTTGAAGCCTACGACTAAGAATCAAATAGCAAATCAAAGGTGAAAATTGACTTTTATTGTGACCCAATAAAACAGGTTAGAAAATAATGAATGCATGAATGAATGAATGAAGGGTGTCTTTCTTAGTCTGCACTATTCCAAAGTGTTTTAGCATAAAAGTACAAGCGTTTCTGCATTCAGCAGTATGAATTCCCATAGGTGAAGTGTCACACTCAGGATCTGTGCAACACTATGGATCTGTGCAGAGTTTGTAGGAAATGACCCAGTAACCAAATGTTATATAGTACCATTCCTATTGTCCTATTGAAGACTAAAGGTAATAGACATGTAAGGCACTATATAAGAAATAGATACATATGAAATGCACTATAGATAGATAGATAGATAGATAGATAGATAGATAGATAGATAGATAGATAGATAGATAGATAGATAGATAGATATGCACTATATAATTAATAGGTAGATAGACAGTACTAATTCTACCGGCTCCTTTTCCTACTTCGACAGCCAAACTCACCTCCATCTTTTCCCGACTCGATGCTCTCTGCTCACACTGTGGGGTAACGCGAGCCCCTATGAATAATTGACGGATACAAAACGTGTTTTGCCGTTCTGTCCAAGCAGCGCAAACACAAGCTGGCAGGATCGCGTTTCTGTTACAGTTGGACTGGTGAAGAAGATGAAGCCACGGAGTGATGAAGGACGTGTGGCGTATGTTATTGGATGCCCGTGTTATCCGCTCAAGTAATGAACTGCTGTCCTGGCGCGTCTTGCACCATTACTTGTACCTTCGTTAAGCTGATGTATTTAAGGCTCTGTGGCGACTCAGAACTTAAGCTAACGAGGTCGTTATAGATGCGCACCTTTTTATAGCTCACATTGACGACTGCCAGTTCGTCTTTTCCGCTGACCTGCTTTCTTGATCTTGCTTTGGCTTGTGGGCCACACGCTCGATCCTGGATGAAGTAAACCCGCTGTAATCCGATATTTAGGGCTAAATCCGGCCGCTCTGCCTTTGATCAGATGATGGCACACTGCTAGCCAACCGGGGCGGATTTACCAACGACTTTTCCTTGTTTTGCACTTTGCGTGACTGACTGATTGAGTTTGTTGATTTGGGTCTTCGGATAGATAGATAGATAGATAGATAGATAGATAGATAGATAGATAGATAGATAGATAGATAGATAGATAGATAGATAGATAGATAGATAGATAGATAGATAGATAGATAGATAGATATGAAAGGCACTATATGATAGATAGATAGATAGATAGATAGATAGATAGATAGATAGATAGATAGATAGATAGATAGATAGATAGATAGATAGATAGATAGAACCTGTCGATGTTTTTCCAGACATCCATCACTTCAGTTCACACTTGGCGGAGTAAAAAGTCTCCCCTGCGTACACCACACTTTGCAGCCAATAGGATGTGGGCTTGCTTTGTCGGCTGGGGGTCTTGGAGAGTATTCTTTCAATACAGAATATTCGAATTCTCCGAGACAGGCTGCCCTAATTAGATTACAGAAACAACGGATACAATACAAAGCCCAGACATTTCTTGGGCCTCAGAAGAAGCGGCTCCCGAACGGAATCACGAAACGTTCCGTAAATTCCCGACTAAGAAAGAAAGAAAGAAAGAAAGAAAGAAAGAAAGTAATTCTCAACTATTGCAGCACTTTTCGGCGATTGTGAAAACAATTCACCAGATGGTGAAAGAGACCAAACCGTAAGATTGGCACTACCAACCCATTTATTTATTTGTCTGTCTGTCTGGTTGTTTGCTTGGATGTTATTCAAGTCTGTATAGCTTACTGGCGCACACCCGGTGCTTATGCCCTAATTGTTTTTGAAGTCAGTCGGCCGTTATGTATTTATTTATTTATTTTTAAGAAAGATGAACGCAACGTGTTGTCAAAGGACGAGAGAACGCTAAACAAAAACATGAATGTCCGGATTGATTGTGAACCCCTGACTTTTTTTCCAAAGCGTAGTTCTCGCGCGGTATTCAAAGCGGTTCCCTCCTCCCGTTCCATTACATTCTTAAAGTCACCCAAGTGGTTCTTCATAGCGAAATCAGGTTGGTTCTCAAACAGTGTCATTTTCATGAAGGTTTCAGAAAGCCCGTTATTTTAATAAGATCCAAAGCAGGTGGACAATCATGTACAGATGACGACGGCTTTGTGGAATAACAGTGGACTATGGTTTTTATAAGGACTCCTGATGGACAGAACCAGACAGGCCGAGTTCGAGTTTTCTTGATCTGTTCGACATTACAGATTTCAGGTTTGTCCGCATATTAAGACATCGTTTCAAAGCCCAAAGAACCAACTTTATATGGAAAGAACCTTTCACAGAATGAAACGGGTCTTTGTTAAGCAATGGAAACCACCCAAGTCAGTAAAGTTCCGCTTTAGAACTGTTACTTTTAGGAGTGCACACAGTTTAAATAAGCGCCAATTTTCGAATCAAAACTCCAAATAAGAATATCCTAATACAGAGGTCAGCAGAAAACAGACAAACAAATAAATAAACGAAATAGCCACACAAATACTACTTTTCTTCTTTGCTGGAATTGCGCGACATTCACGGCATTTATGTCTTCTCATATAAGAAGAAATAACCGCTCATTTCTTAATGCGGCCCCTAGCCGCAACTCTTCCATAAATATAAGCCACTCCTCTATCTTGGCATCTTCGGGAAAGCGCATCTGGCAGCCCCGCCTCCTTTCGATTAGATGGGGGTGGAGCATTTTATAATGTAAAGGAAAAAGCAAACCCTGGCACACAACCTAGATACCCCCCAACCCAGCACCCCCCCAATACCATTCTAACGCACAAGAGGCACGCGCTCATCTGCACTCCCAGCTCTCGGAAAGACCACCGGGTGCAGGCGCTTCCCAGCGCGTCTCCAAAATTCCGAGAGATAAACAACTGCAGTTTCCCGGATCGTCCGACGTTATCAGGCAACATTCGTGAGGGTCCTTCAGTTCAAATACAGAAACCTGTTAAGGCTTTGGACTTTAGGTTCAAATCTTGTTATTGACACTGCAGTGTGACCCTGAGCAAGACAACTCACCTGATTGATTGTGTCTTAGATAGATAAAAGCGTCAGCCAAATAATAATAATAATAATAATAATAATAATAATAATAATAATAATAATAATAATAATAATAATAATTCATAGTAGCATTGCCCAATTCAGAAACAGTTATCATACGAATAGGTGACAATTTTGAACTGAACTTTCGTGTTCGGTCCGTGCAAAGCACTAAACAAAGTAAAAGGGTGGAAATGTGTGTCATTTAATCACAGAGATGATAGACAAAGATAAAAGCCTTTGGTTACTTTTAAAAGTCTTACGTTTAACTGACAATAAATATAATAAAATCCAGTTGGCGTAGGATATATCTTTAGATGGACGGTTATATCTATCTACAGTACAATCCTCAAAACAAAGATGCCAAAGCTTGTTCAGCAAAACTCATAGTGTTCAGAAAGAATCCTCTTTTTTATTTAGATCCATAAATAACCACGGATAGATGATAACAGGTTTGTAAAATGCCAGTGTGTTCCTGATTTTAAAAGGACTCTTGCTGCAGACTATAGCACAGGCTCGCTAAGTTCACGTTTTCTTCGCCTGTCCTGCTAAGTAGCCCACACTGGATTAAAGATTTCTAGTACCTATATTAGGGGCCTTTCTAAATACCAAAACGCCAACTTCATACACAAGGAACTCCTCCCAAAATGAAACGGTTCTTTGTCAAGATATGAAGCTACGGGGACCCACACAACCCCGTGAAGTGCCTTCACAGAACCGTTCATTTTAAGAGTGCAGAACTGACTTTGCAGACCCCTGTGGGTGAGAGAGTGTCTTTAAAAGCGCCGTGAAACGCAGAAGTAACCGACAGTCGAGCTCTTGCTATCCATAAGTTGATTCTGAGTTTGTATCTTAATATAGGCGACGCCAAAAATGTACAAAAACGCAAAGATTAAAAGTTTAGCAATAATAACATACGGGTTGTCGTTTATGTACAGTACTTTCTGATGAATTTATTTGATTTCCTTCCAGTTGGTGGTTTGCGGAGTATAGGACACTTTGCCAATCCTAGTTGACCTATGGCAGAATCAGCACTGGAAGGGACACCATTGCCTAAGAACACGCAATCGCAGTGACAGGAGACCGGGATAGAATTAAACAGCGTCGCGGATCTTTAGGCTAAAGTACAAGAAATCCGAGATATGACACACAAACGACACATCGAAAGTCACAAATGCTGTGTCCACCTTGTCTCAGAGCCCAAAAACATATTAACTAGCAGAACATTTGCTACATTTGCTGCTACTGTTTATTATTATTATTATTATTATTATTATTAGTCGTAGTAGCAGTAATATTATTTATAATAATAATATTACGAGAGTCATTCAAAAAGTTTCTGCACTTTTTCTTAACTCTATTTATTAAGAATTTCAAAAACAAATGACATCACTTTTCTTTGTTTGAGATGCAATTTTCCCAGCGTCATACCAAGTTTATAATGCCCAATTGCTACTCCTCCCGCATTCACCGTTTCTGAAGAAATTATAAAAGTGCGGAAACTTTTTGAACGTCCCTCGTAATAATAATAATAATAATAATAATAATAATAATAATAATAATAATAATAATTGCGGTTAGAATTTAATTGTTTATCTATCTATCTATCTATCTATCTATCTATCTATCTATCTATCTATCTATCTATCTATCTATCTAATCCTGCCTACTATACCAAAATTAAATACTATCTATCTGTCTATCTATCTATCTATCTATCTATCTATCTATCTATCTAATCCTGCCTACTATACCAAAATTAAATACTATCTATCTATCTATCTATCTATCTATCTATCTATCTATCTATCTATCTATCTATCTATCTATCTATCTATCTATAGTTTAGTAAAGTACAGTTTACTACTTATCTTGGAGTTTTCTCGTGCTTATGTGCTGCAGTGTGGTCCTGAGGTTCATTATTTCGCACCACTGTATGCTGTAACATGGTGTATGGATTGTATAATAATAATGCCACTTGACTCGACTTGACTTAAACTCTGAGGTTGCAGGTTCAAACCCCGCTAATGACACTGAGTGACAATGATCAAATCACTTTACCTGTCTGTGCTTCAATTGGAAAAACAAAGAGAAATGCAGCCAATTATGTCTCAAATATTTTAAGTTGCTTTTGATAAAAGCGTCAGTTCAAAATAAATAATAATAATAATAATAATAATAACAAGAAAAAGAAGAATACTAGAAGAACAAAGTAAACGTGTCGCCTGTCCTTTCTCTCCGTTGTGAAACATGTAGTAAGTAGTTCAAATGTGCAATCTTAAATGCGACTTCGTTCTCCCTCCTGACAAGTCTGAATTCATAAAATATTAATTTTTTATCTTTTGAAAAATAATAAGCTGTTACATGATGCAGACATCAGAAACATAAAGAAATGACATGGGGTAAGTTTAAAACAAGCTCCCTTACTGATGCAGATCCTTAGACGAATTCTTTATCAATGTAAGGAATTTGTTAGTTTGCACAATTGAAAATATGTATACATAAATGTATATCTATATAATTCAATTATATATATAAGTCAAGGTATTGAGTTTCGCACATGTTTGATTCAGCACTAACGCACCTGGGACAGCTCCAAACAACACGCATCGAATTACCACGCAGGAAAAGTTACAAATAACCATATTCTGTGCATACTTATCTATCTATCTATCTATCTATCTATCTATCTATCTATCTGTCTGTCTGTCTGTCTGTCTGTCTGTCTGTCTGTGCGCTGTGGTCCCGATGATTGGGGTTATCATTCTGTTTCATTCCGCTCCTCTCTCATTAAATTAACTTTATGGATCACATCACAATTTTACTTAAACCGTTTTATTTCCATTATGATAAATACCAGTATAATTTTAACTTTGTAAAAGAATGAAACCAGTGAACATGTGTAAAACGCGCAGTGCCTGTAGCGCACTCTAATTATTGCAGCTTTTAGGTAGAAGAGCATCCGCGCATGTTTCAAAAATCCACTTTTTATATCGACACTGCAGCTTTGTCATTCGAGTCAACGTAAAATCCGCGTTTAAAACGGGAACTGGATAATCGTACAGTGTACGCCCAAGCCCCGGAGAACAAAGCGTAGGAATTGTTAAGTTTTATCGCGCATCCACTCGATGGCCACAGTCGTATTTAGGTTGTTTAAACTGTTTCACAGAACAAAAAAATACTCACAACCCCCAAATCGCACCAAGTTGTGGTATTAAGTTGAAGCCAAACGCATAAATTAAATAAAATATGCGTGACGTTGTGAGAACATACACATCATTCAAAACAATTTCTGCCTGTGGCAGCGTGCAAGCCCAGTATAAGCAGGCAGGAGGACGAGGGGTGAGCTACCTGTCCTTAGGAACGAATCAAAAAATAAAGAAGGTTTTGAGGCGCGCTTACCATAAATTTCCCACTTTTCGTATGGCTTGCTGTTTTGAAGCTGCAGTTGGAGAATGGGTTACTCGTTTGGAGAGGTGGGCTTTATCTACACCTCTCTTCAGTGTTCTCGTGCTTGTCAGATAAATTCCATCCACTCCCGTCGACGTTTCAGTGATGATTGCCTGACCGCAATGCTCGATCTTTAGCTTTCTAGTTAGACTGACAAGCAAATTGGCTCCGCCCACCGCGGTGCTTGCCCTGCCCCCGCTTCATCGCTCTCCTCCAACTCCTCCCACTCAATGGTGAAATTACATTAAACCGCAGGGAAGAAAAGTTGGGAGCAGGCAGGGGTCACGTCGCTTGAACAAATTAGAGAATGTGCATGATTATGTCACCAAGTGCCACTCCGCTGGTGACGACACGACTTTTGAAAAGGATGGATCTTGGTGTTCTTTGATTTAGGATATATGACTGCACAAGCTCTAAATTAGAAAAAAAAAATTATCAAAGGTAACATTGAAATAAGGCGCAAATATAATACAAGATACACTCAAAGCAAACAGAGAAGAAGCAACCAAGTTAACACGGAAATAAAATAACAAGACGATAATGAGAAAGAGACAATGGGACAGCTCGCAAACCCGTGAGTAAGAGCAAAAAGGAAATATTAAGTGTTAAAATATGGAAGGAGCGTTTGTACAGGTGTACGTGAAGTGTTATTTTAACACTGGGCACGAAAAGAACAAAAGCAAGCTTTTGTGTCTCGCTATTGTCACTGTGTCTCACAGAAACAGCAGGAGCCTCGATGGTTGACGTCTGCCAGCAGATAAACCGATTCTGGAAGAAACTTCTGATGTTGCCGAACACATCTCGACCGATAGAGGACTCAGAACTCCATTTTAGTGTCGCTCGCTGTTTTTCTTACAATATTCCTCCAGCAGCGAACGTATAAGGACGGACCTGGCATTTGGAATTCACAGGCAGGGGTGCAACAGGCACTTTTGGGATTTGGGTCTATGCGAGATTTGTTTTTTTTTTGGCTTTGATTCGGCATACATTTTGTGAAAGAAAAATCATCAGAGGAGTCTAAAATTGTGCATTCCCTCTTAAGAATAACGGTACTGTAAAGCATTGTATTGGGTTGTGTGGTTCTTTGTCAAGCCATTAGCTTGACAAAGAACCACTTAAAAGGCGTCAGTGAAGATTAAATTCATTCTTTTGATGTGTAAAAGATTTTGAAAGCGAGGGCAAACAAAAATCCCTGGTGGGCTACCTAGTAATATATGAGCAGATCATGCAGAGCCGGTCAGTCCATTTAGGCGACGTATAAGTACTTGGCCAAAGGCATCATTTATGAAAGTTAAGTGGCCCTCAGGGCTCCCCTACACACACACACACACACACCTCCCTAGCGTGCTATTGATACTGAGGGGTAACTCGATGTGCGCGTGCTTCAGACACCTGAGTTCCCCCATGCGCCCCCCCAACCTACCCCCAAACCACCTTGATCCTCGAATTGTAATAATACTGAATAAGCGCTATTAAATTTACGTAATTTAAGCGGTGGGCGCTACGGAAGCCACATTACCCGTCACCCCTCAACGCTGCCGCCCTATAGACACCGAGGGGCATCTCAAGAAGTGCGTGCTTTAGGCACCTAGTCGGACTCCCCCACACCCTCCCACCCCCATCCTCGAATTCTTATAATACCGAATGCGCGTTATTACATTTACGTAATTCAAGCGACGCGCGCTCCGGAATCCTACTCCAAAACACCCCGACTACCGCCGCGCTATAGACACCGAGGGGTATCTCATAGGGTGCGTGCTTTAGACAGACTTCCCTCGAACTGTAATAATACTGAATGCGCTCCATCTGGATGCTCTATGGACTTACTGGGTGCGCACTATTACTTGTAATCAAACTACCGCCGCGCTACAGGCCACCGAGGAGAATCTCAAGGGGTGCTTGCTTCAGTCGGACTTTTCCCCCATCGATCCTTGAATTGTAATAATACTGAAAGCGGTATGGGCTTACTCAATGCGCCGTTATTACTTTTATGTAATTCAAGTGGTGCATGCTTCGGATTCCAAAACACACACACACACACACCCTTCAACCCTCACCCTCGCCGCGCTATATACACTAAGGGTTATCCCACAGTGCACGTGCTTCATATGCTGAGAATAGGGCTTATCCTCAAGCCACGAATTGTAATAATATTACATTCACGTTATGGGCTTACTGAATGCGCGCTCATGTAACTCAAGCGGTGCGCGCTCCAGAAGCAAACTACCGCCACGCTAAACACACCGAGGTCGCGTGCTTCAGACACCGAGGGGGACTTCTCTCCTCGATCCACGAATTCTAATAATACTGAACGAGCGCTTTTACATTCATGTAATTCAAGCAGTGCGCGCTCTGGAATCCAATCCACCACCCCGTCACCGACCATCCCGCCTCCCCGCTGTAGACACCGAGGGGTACCTCAAGGGGCCCGTCCCACAGACACTGCGTATGGCTTCCACTCGACCCTCAAGTTCTAATCAATCTTAAATGCGCGCTCTGGACTTACTGAATGCTCCGCTGCATGTAATTCAAGGAGTGCGCGCTCTAGGATCCCCTCATGAGGTGCAGGACATATTGCTCCATGCCGTTGGACCTGTACTGAGATCAAGAAAAACATGAACTGTTTTGATGTTTGCAGCAGGAGTTCTTTTAAACTCACCAAGCCATTGGAGTTCCACTACTCTGCAGACTCTTTTACAGATTTAAATAAATGAAGATTCTTTCTGGAAGCTTCATGCAGATGGTTCTTGCGGAAACCAAACATGGTCCTTCATCACTCTGATGCATCACTTTGGAAGTGCAGAGATGTTTCTCTTTGGGGTTGGAGGGTGGGGTCACAAGTAGTCAAGGACCCCTATGCAAGGTATATCCTGCATAGCCCCTTATTTGTGCCACTGGGTTCAAATCCCTGCCTCAGCACTTGCTGTATGTAGATATTATAAATTCTCCCACTGTGTCTCAACTTGAAACATGGCCCATAACTTTGGCACCTATGAATGTATGTGGGGATGTGTCCTGTTGACCTGTTCGGTTACGGTGGACACTTATGTATGAATTAAGTGAGGATTAGAAATTAGATTAATGTTTGGGTTTCGTTTTATTTTTTATAGCGCCTTTCATTGAGTGTGGGCTCTGAGAAGTGTAACAGCTGACATGCAATTATGATATTACAAATTATTAATTATATAGTGCCCATAGATTTGACAATTAAAACATAAAATATTTTGACACTATATACAGCAGGTTTAGGCAATCTTAAGCCCCTTCACTTTTTGCACATTTCTGTTATTGCAGCCTTGCGCTAAAATCATTTCAATTCATTTTTTTCCTCCCATCAGGCAACAGTCAACACTACAGAATGAGAAAATGAAAACAGGATCATAGGACATTTTTAATTAAAAACTGAAATATCCCATTAACGCAAGGTGCATCTCATTCCACTCTTCAGTGTTGAGATGTTTGAAGTCCATCAGTTGAATTGCGCAGGTCACGTCAGGTCAGGTCAGGTTGGGGGGCATGCACTGGTTCAGCACGTTGCCACATCCCCCATATGATGAAACACCTCAGGATCCCGGTTGGCAACCCCCCAGGCAGACATGAAGTTCAGTCCCACCCTCCAGAAATGACTCTCTATCTGTCACATGCCAGGTGTTAAGTGGGTGTCCCCTTGGCCTGGTCCAGCCACTCAGGCCCTCAACAATGAGCCGGACCACCCTCAGGTAATCGTGCCACATGGCCGTAGTGCTGTAACTGACGCTCCCTCACAATGCAGGTAATGTGCCTCATTCAGGACTCTATGAGCAACACAAAGTCAAACCAGCGGTACCCAAGGACCCTCTGAAGAGACAGATGTAAAGGAGTCCAGTCTTCACCTGGATAGCGTCCATGTCTCACAAAAACGAAGAACCAGGACTTTAACGACTTGCACCTTCATCCTTTGGCAGAGATATCAGGAGCACCACACACCCCTTTCCAGTGACCTCATGACCCCCAATGCTCTCCCAATCCATCTACTGACTTCATAGGAAGAGTCACCAGAGACCTGAATGTCACTGCCGAGGTAAGTAAACCTCTCGATGAGGTCGACACTCTCTCTACAGGCAGACACACTGGTGACTAGACTCAATAGGAAAGACACCCTCCTGTCTATAGAAGGTCCCACAGTTGAGCAAAAATCAAGACATGAAGACCAAGGAATTGCTTGCAGAGCTTAGAGATAGAATTGTGTTGAGACTCAGAACTGGGGAAGGCTACAGGAACATGTCTGCAGTATTGAAGGTTCCCAAGCACACAGTGACCTCCATAATTCTTCAATGGAAGATATTTGGAACAACTATACCTCTTCCTAGAGCCAAACTAGTCAATCAGGGGAGAAGGGCCTTGGTAAGAGAGGTGCCCACGAACAAAATGGTCACTCGGACTGAGCTCTGGAGAACCTGTCCAGAGATGGGAGCAACTTCTAGGAGGATAAACGTTATTGTGACACATCACTGATCTGGGCTTTATGGCCAAATGTCCAGAAGACACAGGAAAGCCTGCCTGACGTTTGCAGAAAGGCAACCCCAGGACTCTCAGAGTTCAGAAAAAAAACAAGATTCTCTGGTCTGATGAAACCACAATTGAACTGTCTGGCCTCAGATCTAAGAGTCATATTTAGAAGAAACCAGGCACTGCTAGTCACTCCACACGAAACCACTCCAGTGGACTGGGACTGGGAGGCTACACAGGGTTGAGTGGGATGGAAAGCTGAACAGAGCAAAGTACAGAGAGATCCTTCATGAAAACCTCTGGGCTTCAAACTGGGCCAACAGTTCACCTTTCAACAAGACAATGACCTTAATCACAAAGCAAAGACACTGCAGGTGAATTTCCATGAGTTGCCCAGCTAGAGCTCAGTCTTGAATCCCTTCATACATCTCTGGAGAAAACTGTGCACTGATGGCCTCCAACCAACCAACCAACCAACCAGACAGAGATAAAGGGACCCCCAGAGAAGTAATAATCCCCATCTGTAATAATCAGTAAATATATATATATATCCATCCATCCATTATCCAACCTGCTATATCCTAACTACAGGGTCAATCCCATTTTCATACAAAGCAATGTAGCTCAAAGTGCTTTACAAAATGAAGAATAGAAAAATAAAAGACACAGTAAAAAATAAAATAAGTCAACATTAATTAACATAGAATAAGAGTAAGGTCCGATGGCCAGGGTGGACAGAAAAAACAAAAAAAACTCCAGACGGCTGGAGAAAAAAAATAAAATCTGCAGGGATTCCAGACCAAGAGACCACCCAGTCCTCTCTGGGCATTCTACCTCACATAAATGAAACAGTCCTCTTTGGATTTAGGGTTCAAACAGAAGGATTTGATGATGATGGTCACGTAGACTTCTGGCTTTCAGTCCATCATTGGGCACAAGGCAGGAAACAAATACTGGGGAGGTGCTGTATATATATATATATATATATATATATATATATATATATATATATATATATATATATATATATATATATAGGGCCTCCTCACAAGCTCAGTCAATGCAATCCCATGGAGCCCTGTGGGAATCTAAGACACCACTGCCACCCAGGGGGGCTGCCATCTAGCGTTCTAGGGGAGGTACTGTGTAGTCTATGCCTGTTCCCTGGAATACAAAAGAGGCGTCCTGGCCAAGCAACGGCCCTGGCCATCCGCCACAATATATATATATATATATATATATATATATATATATATATATATATATATATATAGTCAAACGTACATGAGAAAATCACTGGACGCAAGGCATTCTCAGCAGTAACAGCCTGGTGGGATGCAAAATGAAAGTAAATTGGTGCTCCTCACCTGTAGTGGCAGTTACAGAGTTGTCTGTGTCGTTTTGATTGTCAGTTCATATCATGATTTAAAATTTCTTGGCTCCCTGGTTATATCAGCCTGGTTCTGGAAGAGGCGGGGCTTCAGTCGCTCAGTGTGGGCGGGTCTAAGGATCCCCTACTGGTGAACACTTAGTGCTGTGGAGGAAACGAGGGACATGGCTGCACCCTGCAGGGGCTGGCGGTGGTATTACTTGGTTTACATTAGCCATCTTAGTACTCCAAAAGTGTGCATACATAACTATATACAGTATATATGTATATATTTTATTCTGTACTCTGTACATCGTACAGCCACACCTCCCCCCCAAATATCATGTCAAACACCCAACCCTATCCGGTATGATGTTACTTGTTGGGTTTTTAGGATATTATGCTAGTATTTCACAGACCCACTTTAATGGTCTTGTCTGGAGCTCGTAGTGATATTATATGTTTTTTTTTCTTCCTGCATTCATAAAGTGGTTCTTCAGAGCTTTGCCAAAAGGGAACCATTTTTGGTTCCCCAGGGCCATCTAAACATCATCATAAGCCCCCGGGGCAAAGCCACGTGACGAGGCTCCTGTTTTGAGATCAAAACAGACACATATATAGGCATGAGAAACACTGTGGACACTTATCGTCCTGGGACCCTCATACGTTAAGACAGCACAGCTTGGGAAGTCCCATCCACAGGAAGTCTTCAGGAAGACCCTTTATTTATTTAGATCTGTAACAGACTCCTATAGTAAATAAAGACGGTAACAGATGTGAAGAATCTCAGTGGCTCCTGATAAAGACTCTCACTGCATACAATCACACAGGCTCAGTCTCCGCTTTCTTAATCTGTTAGTGTCATCCTATAGGTGGCGTACCATACATGAAGGATTTCAGTGTTTTCCCCATAAATGAGGACTTTGTCAAAACTCAAAGAACCAACAGAAAAGAAATGTCTTTCAGTTAAGAAAATGTTCGACAAGGAACCGCACAACCCAGTAGAAAACGAGACTCTTAGGAATGTGGAGAAAAGGCAATGCAAACACGTTAAGCAAGTTCGCATACTTCACGACATATTTCAATATACTGTACATTTACGAGTATTGCAGTATTGCAGCATCGACCGCACGTAACTGTGACGTCATTCTCCTTAACCCCACTTAAAACGGTGCGCAGCGACAAATCCCGAAACACGACCGTCGTAACATTTTCGTAAAGATAACAAATCCACACACTCGCCCCCTATGGGTGGAGGAAGTGTTACCCCTTTTCTTCAAATCAAAAACTGTCACTGTACGTACCGAAAGGTCCCAAACATGTCTCAAACTCCTCATCCTATAATCCTGCAAACTGCCCGGGGCTGAAGCATAAGCAGACTTTAGATTTCAATTAAGTAAAAACTACTGCAGCTGTCGGTATATAAAAGATATATTTAGTGTGGAGACCCCCGGTCATTCTCTGGTGACGACCTCCCAGCAGGCGCTGAATGGCCGTCAATGCCTTCGAGGAAAAGTGCGGACCTGAAGTGGCTGCTGCGGCAGAAGACTACAGACAAGAATGAGCTTCATAAATAAAATAAATAAATAAATAAATACATAAATATTATATTAAAATATTTTTTTTTACTAAATATACATTTTTTACGTTTGCAGGCTTTTTAAGAGAAGATAAGAGTAAGTCTATGTTATGGATTGGCTTACAAAGTCACAATATTTCGTTACGCGGTTTCATAAACACTATGTAAATTCTTCATTTAAAAACGCCGAAATTAAAACTTGCTGCGTCATTTCCACGTCATTGGCGTGCCGTCTTCACCGAAATGTCTCAGCTGTGAGCTGATTACGGCGTTTGAGTTTTATAAGCATCACAAATGTTTTAGAAAAACAGGAACGTCTTCATCCCGGAGATTCTCGCGTGTTCTGCAAGGCGCTCACAGTGCGGAGATGAGTTCAGCTTCAAGAACAATTTTTCACTTAGCAGAAGTTTTTATCCAAGTTTTTATAAAAGAGATAAACCATAATCGGGAAATGCAAGTCTGAGGGACTCTTTGGGAACACACGTGACAGGACAAGGGGACGAAAAATTGATCATCACGTCATTTAAAGAAGAACAAACGTGAAGCTTCTTCTTGTAATAAGGCGCCTTTCTGTAGTAAAACAAATGCAAACGCAGAAACACAAATACAAATGCACAGCAGACACACGTGGGGGATGTTGTTTCAAAACAGACGGCATATCTGTAACTTGAATCGGGCGACAAAAAGTGAATGTCACCGCGTGACGATGTATCAGAGTCTTGCCGGAATATTAACTTGAAATGCTGCTTTCTTTTTCATCCGTAATAATCATTTTAATTCTTTATGTTCTGTATGTACTCAATGTCTCACGAGCTCATCAAAACTAAAATCAATTTTACACGTGTGTGTATTACCTTTTCGTTTTTAAGCTGTGAGTTTATTTTTTAAACAGAATGACACCTGTCACGTAATGATGACGTTTCACAATAAACACACAAAATCCTGTGCTGTGCTGCAGTGCCTACAGCGTTCAGCCGGCTGTTGCTTCAAATCTCATCCCGCCTGAAAAGTCAAACCCGCCAGTACCCCTTTTACAAAAACGTATATGCCCTCCGGGAACTTCGGTTTCCTCCTGCAATCCAAAGACGTGCACGTTAAGTGAATCGGTGCTCCTAAATTGTTTGCGCGTGTTTTATCTATCTATCTATCTATCTATCTATCTATCTATCTATCTATCTATCTATCTATCTATCTATCTATCTATCTATCTATCTATCTATCATATATTGCCTTTCATGTCTATCTATCTATCTATCTATCTATCTATCTATCTATCTATCTATCTATCTATCTATCTATCTATCTATCTATCTAATCCTGCCTACTATACCAAAATTAAATTCTATCTATCTATCTATCTATCTATTTATCTATCTATCTTATAATCTTTGGCCATGAATGATAAAAAACTCTGAACTATTCTGACCGACTTGACCCCCAGTATTGAAGATAGCTCTGCTGGGTCAATAAAAGACTTCTTGCTCTCATCGTAAATTTGGGACAGTGTAAGTATTTGATTTGTGATGAGTATTTTAACAAAACTATCGCTGAACAACAGAGGACATGAGAAAACAGAGTTGTAAACTAACGGCTCATCAGCCAACCAACCAGATGTATCAAAGTTTCTTTTAAAAACAAAGTGCCATGTTAATAGGACTCCCTTGTAAAAATGGGGTAGGCTGGACAGGTCCATTTTGTGAATGTTCATCACTAGAAGTTGTCTATCAAAACGTAAACCTCCCACTCGGCGGAAGAAACCCAATGCCAGCTCTCTCCAACTCAGAGGGTGAGAAACAAAAAAAACTTTCTGCAGAGCCTGAAGTCTAAATTGTGCAACTTTAGAGACAACGTCAATGAGCCCCTGACCCCCTCTTCCAAAGGTAAAAATCTATCTATCTAATATACAGTTCCTTTCATATCTATCTATCTATCTATCTATCTATCTATCTATCTATCTATTATATAGTGCCTTTCATATCTATCTATCTATCTATCTATCTATCTATCTATCTATCTATCTATCTATCTATTATATAGTGCCTTTCATATCTATCTATTATATAGTGCCTTTCACATCTATCTATCTATCTATCTATCTATCTATCTATTATATAGTGCCTTTCATATCTATCTATCTATCTATCTATTATATCTATCTATCTATTATATAGTGCCTTTCACATCTATCTATCTATCTATCATTTAGTATAGTACAGTTTGCTACTTATCTTGCAGGTGTCTTGTGTTTATTTATGTGCTGCAGTGCGGTCCTGAGGTACATTATTTCGCACCATTGTATGCTGCAATATGGTATATGGATTGTATGATAATAAAGCCACTTGACTCAACTTGACTTGACTTAAACCCCACCTGACACAGACAGGCAGACACAACTTCCTGTCTAGCAAACATACAGCAAATGGAAAAATGTTACAAAGCAAACCCGTTAACAAAGATACTGAGGTTAGGTTGGTCCTGAATTGAAGTCAGCAACTTTGAAAAACGTTAGATGGGCAACCATTAGTGCTGCCACATGATATTGCATTTGTTCTTTCTACTTGTGCCAGTGTGGCGTTTACTTCCATATCCCCAAGGACTTCATCTTTAAATAAAGACTATAAGATGGAGCATTGTATGTATGTGTGTGCATGTGTCTGTGTTTGTGGAGTTCCTACAATGCAGTGGTGCCCAGCCCAGAGCTTGTGCTTGATTTTTGAACCAAAAGCTGCCAAAAAAGACTCGAGTTATCGGGGATCCTGAATTGAATTAGGCAGGTTTCAGAATGTTAGCTTTGTCAGGTTATTAGGAGAACAAATTTGACTTGGAGGAAATGAGAATGCAGAGTTACAACAAAAGATGGACAGAATAAGAAATGAAACAATCAGAGGTACAACACAAAGTGGGTGAGATATAGCTACGAAAGTGCAGAAGATTAGACTGAAGTTGTGTGGACGTGTGAGGAGGAGAGACAAGGAATGGGGGGAAAGTGAGTGATGTGTGTGGGGAGGGAGAAGGAAAGGAGGCAAAAGTGGAGGTGGGTGGAGAAAATGAAAGAAGATTTGAAGGAACAGGGCTACACTGGGGTGGATGTGCAGGGCTGAGGTGTTTAGAGAAGGCTGATGCTGATCACACAAATGGGGGAAAGAATGAAGAAGAAGAAGCAGACACCAAAATCTGTGGATCCTCAATCCCTTATACACAGTATTTGCATGTAGCCTATACACTCATCCTGCTGTGTACTTGCAATGCCGGTCTTATACTACCTGATACGGTGTACACGCTTTGTTGTTTTACGGTATTGTTTAGGGAGTAATGACTTCGGCAAGCTACTTTTCAAATGATTTTTACTTTCTTTTTGAAAGAGCGCACTTTACACATTCTCTTAGCTTTTGATAGTTTTACAAACGTAACTGCTTTTTAGGAGCCTTTTTCACAGAAACAAACACCCAATATGACACCAAGGTCCCCACAGCGGGTTACAATCGGGATTGTCGACTGAACGGCTTTGTTTAAAGAGCCGCGGGGCTGCGCTTGCCGCTGGGCATGTGTGCCTCTGTCATCAGTAACGGTGACACTTTCAGTATTTCCTTTTCAGTACACTGATTACCTACACAGCCCTGATTACCTACACAGACAGTCTGTTAGTCTCCAAGCCGTTTCTTGCTTCCGGAGCTACACATGCGCACCGCGTTTAGATCCCTTTACCGAAGTTTAGAGCCGCCGCCCTGCTGGTCACGTGTCTGCGTGCTGATGGACGGACTCACTCTTTCTGGGAATCGGTAGGGCGCGGCGGTTTGAGGAAGTCCACTCCGAATTCAGTCGAATTTTTTGGTGATTGATTGTTTATAGTCTTCTTTGTGTTTAGTGTTTTTATGTTCTTATATGCGTGTCTTGTGTGTTTTATTTAACGGTTGCAGTGCTTCTGGAAGTGTAAAGATGGAAACCAATTTCCTAAATTAGTAATTCGTCGTGCTCAGAAGCCCAGGTAAGATAGGTGAGCGAGAATGAGCTTCCCTTGCATTTAACGAGGTGATTACGGGAGATCGGGATCGATCGATCTACAAAGTAATGCAAGGGTACTTTGTGTGAGCTGAGCTAGCCAACTGAAGAGCATGGTAAAGGCGCTATATAAATAAAATGTATTATTATCAACTGTCATACTCCTATGGCGAGGGGGGCTACAGCAGGGTATAACAACAGATCACGTCTACCGTGCGGATTCATTATAGTGCTCAGTAAACTGCAGCAGGTTTCACTCCTTGTGCCTAAAAGAAAAAGAAAAAAAAAAATCACTACAGCGCGTTGTTTATCAGTGGTGCAGAGGCTGTTCAGTGTTCATCGGACCTTCGGCTAGATCAGTGTCCCAAACTTGGTCCTGGGGACCCCCGGTCGCTGCAGGTTTTTGTTGCAACCACCTTCTGCTTTTAATTGAACTCCTGGGCTAATTAAGTGACGTGCTATGTCACAAGGTATGTGTTTAGGGAACAATATAGAAATTAGAAAACTAAGTTTGCTAATATATATATATATATATATACTGTATATATATATACTGTATATATATATATATATATATATATACTGTATATATATATATATATATTAAAATGTACCAATCAGTTATATAGGAATAATGTATTTTTTTCGTTTTAACAGTATTTTCATCTTGATTTTCATTCTACTTTTCTAGATGCTCTAAATGTTTAATTAATCCATTATTTACTAATTAGCGGGTCTGACTCTAAAGTAGTTGCAGCCTTTGATCATTTAGTGTTGTTTGCCAGCGTGTCTGCTCTGCTCGTTTTAAGTCGTCATTAATAAGACACAACGAAGGGGAAAAACTGAACAGAGAAAGGGCAAAATGAAATCAACAAAAGAGAGTTAAGCATTTCAATCTAGCAAAAGCAGAAATATTTATAAATGTCTTATAAATGTAAACATCATACAGCTGTGCTTTTCTGAATGTAGAATAAAAGAAAAAAAAAAATACCAGCTAATTAAATGAGATCAGTGCCATCAGGTGTTGTCACTCATTAGGAATCTGGTTGGAACAAAAACCTGCAGCCACAGTGTGCCCCCCAGGAACGAGGTTGAAAAACACTGAGCTAGACCAAGGCACTATATAATAGATAGATAGATATAAAAGGCACTATATAATAGATAGATACATGATATAAAAGGCACTATATACTAAATAGATAGATAGTGTGGCGAGTGGCTGGGGGTGGTACCCAGCCGGGATGCCCAGAAGGACCGGAGCAGGGATTACGCTTCCTCCAGACCATGAGGGGGCAACTACCCTGGTGGCTATTAGGAACACGGGAAAGGAGCAGGGGCCCGTGGTCACTGCCTGGGGGTGCCCAGATGCCTGAAGAGCCCTGGCCCTCAGCTCTTCCGCCACACCTGGCAGTGCTGGGGGGAAGAAGAATACCGGCAGGAGCTCATTGGAAGGCACCTGGAGCACGTCCGGGTGGATGTAAGAGGGGCCACCTCACTCCATTTAATGGTTAAAGTTGGGAGGAAGAAAGAAAGACAGAGTTTGGGAGGAGAGGAGAGGACTTTTGGGATGAGAGTACGGAAGTACTGGGTTATGTGCTATTTCACTTGAAAATATGAACAAATGTGTGTTGGGTGTTAAACCTACGGTGTCTGCCTGTCTGTGTCAAGGCCATCGTCAACAATAGATAGATATGAAAGGCACTACATAATAGATAGATATAAAAGGCACTATTTAATACATATAAAAGGCACTATATAATAGATAAATAGATAGATATAAAATGCACTATTTAATAGATATAAAAGGCATTATTTAATAGATAGATATGAAAGGCACTATATAATAGATAAATAGATATAAAAGGCACTATTTAATAGATAGATATGAAAGGCACTATATAATAGATAGATAGATAGATAGAACGATATGAAGGCACTATATAACAGAGTGCACTAATCCTTTCTCTCTTTCCACTGCAGACCAGTTTCGGAAAATTCCTTGTGGCCCTGATGACACCACTTCCAGAAAGAAATAAAAATTCTGTTTTGATATTTCCATATTTAGTGGTAACACTTCCCCAATAGAAAAAGAAAATACCCCAGAATCTCAAAAATAATTAGATTTGAATGAAATGTCTTAACGTTAAAGAAAAAGGAAAACTGTCCAATGCACGTTTTTTAATATATGTCAACACATTTTTATTTGTTGGTATGAATTCATCTCATGCTAATGCATATGATCCATGATGCACTGACAGTGAGCTTTATGATAATTAGGGATGCAGCAGAAGTGATTGACAGGCCACCTGAGCAGCACCAGTAACCAATAGGGTGGAGGAATGACTTCAAAAGGGGCGTGTCCTGGGCAAGACTAAAGAGCGGACATCATCGTGTTTGGGATGCAGAGTGAGGTATGAAATGGAAGGGAACCCTAACTAGGAAAAGAAAATCTGAACACATTTCTCCAGTTTTGATGTCACTACACTGGTTGCCTGTGTCATTCAGAATTGACTTTAAAATTCTGCTTATGGTTTATAAAGCCTTAAATAATCTGCTCCATCTTATATATCGGAATGTCTGACACGTTATATTCCAAATCGTAACCTTAGATCCTCAAATGAGTGTCTCCTTATAATTCCAAAAGCTAAACTTAAAAGAAGTGGTGAGGCGGCCTTCTGCTGCTATGCACCTAAAATCTGGAATAGCCTGCCAATAGGAATTCACCAGGCTGATACAGTGGAGCACTTTAAAACACTGCTGAAAACACATTACTTTAACATGGCCTTCTCCTAACTTCACTTTAACTTAATCCTGATACTCTGTATGTTCAATTCTTCATAATAACTATTCACAGTGCAGGCTCCAAAATCCATACTGACCCCAACTCTCTCTTCTGTTTCTTTTTCCAGTTTCTTCACCTACTCAAAGCATCATGATGCTCCAACATTGATGGAATGAAAGCCAGAAGTCTACGTGACCATCATCATCAGGTCCTTCCATGAGAACTCTAAATCCAAAGAGGACTGTTTCATTTATGTTAGGTAGATTGCCCAGAGGGTACTGGGTGGTCTCATGGTCTGGAATCCCTACGGATTTTATTTTTTTCTCCGTCTGGAGTTTTTTTTTTTTTTTGTTTTTTCTGTCCACCCTGGCCATCGGACCTTACTCTTATTCTATGTTAATTAATGTTGACTTATGTTTATTTTTATTGTGTCTTCTATTTTTCTATTCTTCATTTTGTAAAGCACTTTGAGCTACATTTTTTTGTATGAAAATGTGCTATATAAATAAATGTTGATTGATTGATTGATTGAAGGGGAAAGCTTGGCAAAGCTCAGTGGTGAGCAGGCGCCATAAACCTCAAGTGGGGCTGGCAGGTGCTGCTGCTTTAATAAAAGAAAAAGGGAAGGAGAGAGAAGTAATAATAATGATGCAATGTATACAGTGTCTTTATATTTATATATTTATTTTTATTTATATCTATTTGTATTATATTTATATAGTGTTTTTTATATAGTACAGGTGGAAGTGGTGTCCTTGGATCCAAGACAAGCCTGGACCAACAGTCTCTGTTTAAATAGATGTGTGTCCCTTCTGAACTATGTCATTGTAATTTACAATTGCATCTATGAAAATTGCCCCCCAACCTCACCTTCTGAAAACGTTTACTTGGGTGTCTGCCTAGTTTGAAAGGGGATGTCGTGATCCCTGAACTTTTTTATGTATACAATCACATCTGCAGACTTTAAACAGGACCGCATTGAACTTAATGAAAACGGGGAAAGGAACACTTGAGTGAACGATGTAAGCAAATGAAAATCAAAGACATCTAATAATGATAATAATCTACACCCATCAGCAGTAACATTCAGACCAGTGACAGGTGAAGTTCATACAGTGATTATGTTGGCACCAGTGGCACCTGTCATAGGGTGGCATACATCAGGCCAGCGTTTCTCAACCTTTAAGTATTTGCGACCCGAGTTTTCATAACAGTTTTAATTGCGCCCCCCCCCCTAACATTTTTTTGAAATGTAGATGCATATTTTATTATACCTACTTAACTTTTATCGACATTTATCTAAGTCTATATTTATTGTTCTAGTATCAGAATGTAGTTGAAGTTAATTTGTTTTGGTTTCAACAGATTTATTTTCATATTTTTGATTCTTGTTTTCTTTTTTTCACATCTTCGCGCCCCACTTTTAGTTACTTCACACCCCCCTTTAGGGGGGCCCGCCTAACAGGTTGAGAACTACTGCATCAGGCAGCAAGTGAGCAGTCAGCTCCTGAAGGTCAGGTGTTGGAAGCAGGAAACAACGGCCAAGTGTTAGGACCCGAGTGACTCTAAGAAGGGCCAGACTGTGATGGTCAGAACAGGTCCAGAATGGCAAATCTTGTGGAGTGTGCCCAGTATGCAGTTGTCAGTGCCTACCAAAAGTGATCCAAGGAAGAACAATCCATGAACCTGATCATGGGCAGCCAAAGCCCAGTAATGCACATGGGGTGTGAAGGTTCGAGTCCAATTCCACAGAAGAGCTACTGGAGCACAAACCGCTGAGAAAACGTCATACGGGCGACGAGAGAAAGATGTCAGGACACACAGTGCATCTCAGCTTACTGTGTAGCCACAGACCAGTCAGAGAGGACGTGCTGACCCCAGTCCTCCTGTCCTTGTCTTGTAAAATACCTCGAGCAGAGCCGGGTAACACAGCTAGTTTACTATACAAAAATGACCCAACATGGCAGAAAGAAAACACCAACAAGCTGTAAAATTAAAGATCAGTTATCGGCAGGGATTGTTTTCAATTTTACCAATCTGGTTGAATCAAAAACCAGCAGCCACTACACTCTTCAGAGTAATGGTGCCAGAGTGGTGCTTCAGAGCAAGGCCTTTAAGGAATCGTCTACATGAAAGTCCCAGAAAGAACCCTTGTTTATTGAGATCTGTCACAGATACCATAGATAAACCTTGTAAAATAGATAGACCTTGACGACAAAAACAGGGCCGGGGCAGCCATCCATATACTTAAATAATGGAGATTTGACAACACAGAAGTGTACAAGTCGAGTCCAGCAATCAAACTGAATACAAGTGGAGGCTGTCTGGCTTTTAAAGCAGGTCGGTGGACGTGACGTCATCAGGGAGCGGGGACCCGAAGTGAGATCTTGGACTCGGAACTGGAAATGAGTTATTAGGCCCGGAACCGGAAGTGACGTCCTCAGGCCAGAAACCAGAAGTGTCGTCATTGGAATCGGGCAGAATTTCCTGTGTCTGGTCTGCAGAGATAAAAGAGAGAGGTTAACTGCACCCCGCCAACCCCTGGCCTGGCATGGAATTACCTTCTGTTGGTCCTTCTAGCTGACTCCCATGCGCATGCGTGTGGCACGATGAAGAGATGATAACAGATTTGTGAAATACTAAAGGCTTTCTCGTTTTAAAATGACTCCCTCTGAATATAATCACACAGGTTGAGTTTGAGATTTCTTGATCTGGTTGTATGCTGCCTACTACAATTAAAGATGTTTGCTTTCTCCGCATATTAGAACCTTTTATTTTAAAGTCCAAAGAACCAACTTCATAAGGAAAGAATCCTTCCCAGAATGAAACGTTATTTTTGTCAAGCAACGAATAACCAAACAACCCAGTCAAGTGTCACCAGTATTAGGTGAAGAACTGACTTTACAGACACCCCGACACAACGAGATAACTGATAGACGCCGAGTGATAAAGTCCATCCATCTTCCATAGCTGTTTACCCAGGGCTGAGTCACTCTTAAAAGCAATGGTACCTTAATGGCATTTGACTGGTTGGTGAGGAGGTTCTTTTTAGAACCATTGTTTGACAAACAGCTGTTTAAATCTGGAAAGCGTTTGAGCTACATTATTTGTATGAAAATATGCTATATAAATAAATGTTATTGTTGTTCAAATATGGAGTTGGCTCTTTGGGCTTTGAAAAGGTTCCCAATATGTGGGGAAAATAGAAATCTGTACTGTACAGTAGGCTAAATAACAGCAGGTTTGAGGAGTTGGTACACAAAATCTTTGACTCCAACTCTGACTCCTCAGTTTCTGGTACCACCAACTTTGATTCCTACTCCTCAATTTCCGGTATCACTGCTCTTCAATCTCTTGTACCACCAACTCCAACTCTGACTCCTCAGTTTCTGGTACCACTGATTCAAATCCAACTCCTCAGTTTATGGTGCCAACAACTCTGATTTCAACTCCACAATTTATTGTACCATTGATTCCAGTTCTTCAATTTTGGTACCACCAACACTGACTCTGACCCCTCAGTTTCTGGTGCCACTGACTTCAAGTTCAACTCCTGAATTTCTGGTATCACAAACTCCAACTCTAACTCCTCACTTTTTTGTATCACAGACTCCAACTCTTTAATTTCTGGTACAACCAACTCCAACTCTCACTCCTCAGTTTCTGATACCACCAACTCTGACTTCAACTCCTGAATTTATGGTACCACCGACAATGTCTCTGATTTCTCAATTTCTGGTACCGTTGACTCTGACTCTTTCATTTCTTGTATCATCAACTTCAACTCTAACTCCTCAGTTTCTAGTTCCATTGACTCCAACTTCTGAATTTCTGATATCACAAACTCCAACTCTGTCTCCTCAATTTCTGATACCACCAACTCTGATTCCAACTCCTCAATTACTGGTATCACCAACTCTGACTCTGACTCCAACTACTCAGTTTCTGGTACCACTGACTGCAACTTCAACACCTGAATTTCTGATACCACCGACAATGACTCTGACTCCTCAGTTTCTGGCACCACTTACTCTGACTCTTTCATTTCTTGTATCACCAACTTCAACTCTGAATCCTCAGTTTTTGGTACCATTGCTCCAAATCCAACTCCTCAATTTATGGTGCCAACAACTCTGATTTCGACTCCACAATTTCTGGTACCATTGATTTCAATTGTTCAGTTTTTAGTAACACCGACACTGACTCTGATTCCTCAGTTTCAGGTACCGCTGACCCCAACTCTTTAATTCCTGGTACCACCCACTCCAACTCTCACTCCTCAATTTCTGGTACCACCCACAATGACTCTGACTCCTCGGTTTCTGGTACCATTGACTCTGACTCTTTCATTTCTTGTATCACCAACTTCACCTCTGACTCCTCAGTTTCTGATGCCACTGACTCCAAGTCCATCTGCTCAATTTCTGGTACCCCCTGACTCTGATGCTTCAGTTTCTAGTTCCACTGACTCCAACATCTGAATTTTTGGTGTCACAAACTCCAACTCTGTCTCCTCAATTTCTTGTACCACTGACTCCAACTCTTTAATTTCAGGAATCACCAACTCCAACTCTCACTCCTCAATTTCTGGTTCCACCCACAATGACTCTGACTCCTTGGTTTCTGGTACCATTGACTCTGACTCTTTCATTTCTTGTATCACCAACTTCACCTCTGACTCCTCAGTTTCTGGTGACACCAATTCTGACTCTGACTCCAACTTCAACTCCTGAATTTATGGTACCACCCACAATGACTCTGATTTCTCAATTTCTGGTACCGTTGACTCTGACTCTTTCATTTCTTGTATCACCAACTTCAACTCTAACTCCTCAGTTTCTGGTGCCACTGACTCCAAGTCCATCTCCTCAATTTCTGGTACCCCCTGACTCTGATGCTTCAGTTTCTAGTTTCACTGACTCCAACATCTGAATTTTTGCTGTCACAAACTCCAACTCTGTCTCCTCAATTTCTTGTACCACTGACTCCAACTCTTTAATTTCAGGAATCACCAACTCCAACTCTCACTGCTCAATTTCTGATATCACCAACTCCGATTCCAACTCCTCAATTACTGGTACCACCAACTCTGACTCTGACTCCAACTACCCAGCTTCTGGTACCACTGACTGCAACTTCAACTCCTGAATTTCTGATACCACCGACAACGACTCTGACTCCTCACTTTCTGGTACCACTGACTCTGACTGTTTAATTTCTTGTATCACCTACTTCAACTCTGACTCCTCAATTTCTAGTACCACTGATCCAAATCCAACTTTCAACTTCTGTTACCACCAACTCTGACATTGACCCCACAATTGCTTATACAATTGATTCCAACCCTTCAATTTTTGGTACCACCAACACCGACTCTGACTCCTCAGTTTCAGGTACCGCTGACTCCAAATCTAACTCTTCAATTTCTGGAACCACCAACTCTGATGCCTCAGTCTCAGGTACCTCTGACTCCATCTCCGTTTGACTTCTCAATCTGCAATTAGACTTGTTTATTTCCTCTGTTGATTGAAATGACATAACATTCAAGACGCAAGGCAGCTCACTGCTGCCATCAGGAATCATCAGGCTACTTTTTAGCACTGTAACCTTCATGTTAAAGATCGGGTTTAAAGTCTGTAGCAATGTTGCTGTATCTTAAAAACACTGAGGAGCATTAAACATAAGACTAAACTTGTAAAATGTAAAAAGAAGCTATATTTTTATCAAAAGTCCAGAAGAAAAGGTCTTTTAATCAAACCATATGTGAAATTAAAAATTCTAACAGATAAAATGTCAATTGTTTATTTACTCAGAGTCGGAGTTTGTACATTTTTACTCCAGTAACCCCAATAATTGCTTCCGACTCCACAGCCCTACCTGACAGAGCGCAACAGATCAAGAAAACCAGAGCTTAGTCAATTTTATAGTATGCAGCAAGGATCATCTTAAAAATCGGGAATCCCTTGATGTTTTACAAATCTGTTGTCATGTATTTATTTATGTTGCCTGTTATGTTAAATAAATAAATGTTCTTTCTGGAACCTACTTGTGGATGACCTTTTTGGAAACCATAACTGTTTCTTCTATAAGCCAGCCATGGGGGAATGAACAAACCTGTGTGCTTCTTCACGCCAGAGCCAAACCCGGATAAATGGGAAGGGTTACATCAGGAAGGACATCCAGTGTAAAACTTTGCCAGATCAACAATGCGGACAACAACATAGATTTCCATAATGTATTGGTTAAAAATGGCCGCAAATAGTATCATTAGCCAAAAGGGTGCTGTTGGAAATTAGGCTACTGTTAGTTGAAGACGGAGAAGAAGAGGGGGAAGGTGTGTCTGCAGCCTGGGGGAGAGGAGGAAGATTAGGAGAGTGGAAGTGCGGGAAGGAACTTTGAATGTTGGCGGTGTGGCTGGTAAAAGGAGAGAGTTAGCCAATACAATGGAGAGAAGGAAGATTGACAGATTAAAGCCAGTGAGGTGAGATTGTGTTTGGTTTGGATATGCTGGGTATAATGAGAGAAGGGTGCTAAGGATAGAGCTGCCAGGTAAGGGGAACAGAGGAAGGGGGTGGATGTGACAGAGCAAGATGACGAGGACAGGAGAAGATGGAAAAAGATGATCCACTGTGGCAACCCCTAACAGGAGCAGCAAGAAGAAGAAGAAGAAGAAGTTGTTCTTCTATATAGCATCACTCCAAAGAACTGTTTTGGCACCTTTACTCTTAAGAGTGATGGTGGGCCAACTGGAGCCAATCCAAGAAATCATGCACTCATAAAACTCTTGGTTCTTTACTGGCATTTTATGGTTCTTCACTGGATTGTGTGGTTCTCCATAGAGCCATTGCTTGACTGAGGACCATTTCATTCTAAGAAGGGTTCTTTACGTATGAAGTTGGTTCTTTGTGCTTTAAAAGATCTTCCAAATATGTGTAAAAAAACACAATCTTTAAAGTTTGGTACGTTATAGCAGAATGGTAACAGATTAAGAAAACCTGAACTTACCCTGTGTTACTGTAAGCAAGTCCTTTTCAAACTATGAGCTATGGGCATTTCACAAATCTGTTACCGTGATGGTCATTTGTTGTATGGAGCTTGTTATCGATCTAAATAAATTAAAGGTTCTTTCTGGAACCTTAATGTGGAGCCAAAAATGGTTCCCTCCATGGTATTACTTTGAAGAACCCCTCTGGCACCTTAATTTTTAAGAGAGTATGGCGTAAGGCAGGAACAAATTACACTGTACAAAATACTGTAAATGGTGAAAGTAAAAGACCTTTTCTGAAAAAAAAGAAAAGTTACCCTATGTTCTACTGAAAATGACCTGTCTACCTTTTACATTTCATTATTTTTTACAGCCAAGTTCTGTAAAATCAATATTTGTCTACCTTCAAAATATGCTAAATACCGTTTACTGATGCATTACAATTACACTGAAAAACTCTGTTAATTTGACAGTGTAAAATGTTAAATAGCGAAGGTAAACAACAGTAAAATGTAAAACGGTAAAGCGCGGTTTCAGGAACACCGACGTAACAATATTTGCATAAGGACACGCCCCCTTTATCATATTGTTCCTGGTGAACCGCGTACCTTTGAAGAGTAGGGGAAAAAAACTTAATCCAAGTTAGCAGACGTATTTTTCCTTGCGTACTGAAGGTTTTTTGAGGTTAAGGAAACTGATTTATGGTGGGCTGTATTCGAAAAGCTGGCACACCTGTAGGACACCATACACCACGAAAGCTAACTTTACTTCCCTACCAGACAATGTGCCATAACCTAATTAAACATTGAATTGTTTTCAATGTGTATAATTAAATGATACTTGATTGCTATTGATTGTTGTTACTTTACTGATGCAAGCTGTGTACTGGGGTATAACCATCAAAAATACCTTCTAATGGTTTAGTTGGTATATTTATATTACACTACATGATTTTCTGGTTATGGTTAAATTTTGTCTTCTTTTGGAATAATAATAGTTCTTTGCATTTATATAATAATAATAATTCATTACATTTATATAGCGCTTTTTTATCAGTTACTCAAAGCGCTCAGCAATTACAGGTTAAGGGCCTTGCTCAAGAGCCCAACAGAGCAGAGTCCCTTTTGGCATTTACGGGATTCGAACCGGCAACATTCTGATTGCAAGTGCAGATCCCTGGCCTCATAGCCGGCACTCCGCCTGTGCGTTGCAAAGAAAAAACAGTTATTTACTTCAAAGTTATACCATAGACCTAAAATTATTGTCACCTTATTTATTACGGTAAAATTTTGGCAACCCAGCTGCCAGTTATTTTATTGTAAATATAACATTTTTATAGACCTAAAAATATTCTCACCTTCTTTTTTACAGTAAAATTCTGGCAACCCAGCCGCCAGTATACTTTAGCGTAAATTTAACATTATTTTTTTTTTTACAGTGTAGGATTATTGTGGTGAAGGTGAAAGTGAAGAACAAGTCACTAACCAAAGTGTCACCAAAATGTCCCTGCTTCTCCTAAACACTTTGCAGACTGCCTGCTCTAGTGATTTGACAGAGTCGACATGAGCTGTGCCTCTGTATGGGGAGTTATTTCCGAGAGAACTGGGGACATAGAGCTTCCAGGACATGTGTGTGTGTTGTTTTCTCTAGCAGGATTTGCAAGTTTGCTCTGTCTGGACAGGTGAGCCCCCTTCTACAATGTGCTGCGCGGACCCGTCGCGCTGGCTGTCGCGTCTCTGCTGGGAGGCGGTCAGCGTGGCATATGGCCGTCTCCTCTGGTCATTCAGCTCCGACCGCGCAGACCTAATGCTATTGTGCGCAGTTGCGCGCCTGGCGCTTGTGGGCCGCACGTGCCCCGCGCTAATCCCATTGTCACTCGGCAGAGGCAACATCTGTTCGAAATAACGGGCGCGCTTGTGGGCTAAAGCGGCACTTGTGGGATTACTTCTCATCGATCCGGGGGTCGCAGTTTAGCACATAAACAAGCACGCCTGCTATAGGCGACATTCCGCTCATCCCTTTGTCAGCTTTATTTTATACACCAAGCGCGACAAACCTGCAGTTGATTTGATTTCAAGTTTTTGCCTTTTCGAATTTAAATTGTCAACGCGTGTCTAAGCCCCCAAAACTGTTTGTTTAATAACATGAAATCGTGCAGACTGCTGACGCTTATCTGATGTGGCAGCGCACAAAAAAACTCTAGCTGACGGGAGCGCTGCTTGGGTGTCATGTCCGTTAAAGGTGAGACATTCCGAATTACCCCGACAGGATTATACAGTATAGGACTGGGCAATATTACCGAAGTGGACTAAAGTGAACGAGGGTTTAAGGATTCGGAGAAAAGGATCTGAGAATAATTATATCAATGCTGAACGCGACCAGAGCATCTCAGCCCCACCCGACTCCAGTGACCCCCCGATTATTAAAAATAGCGGACGTCCGAGCAGACAGGCGCCCCTTTTCATGGCTGTTCGGTGATGAGCTCTCGGGTAAAGAAATAGATGGGCTATAGTGGAGGGTTAGTGTGTGTGTGTTGGGGCGGGGGTCGTTATTTTGAAGAAGAGCAAGTGGCATCTGTTGATTCTCTGTTTCAGTGGAAGCACACACCTCACCCCGTCTTGTCTTACTAGCAGATCCCCTTGACGAACAAAGGACCCCTGTCCTGCGTATCTGACAGAGGAGGCAAGTCCTAAACACGGGGCGTGTTTTTTTGGGGGTAATGGGGAATGTCTCATTTAACAGAAAGCACGAGGACGTAACTGACAGACAACCGTCCGACTGGGCTAGCTGGCGATCCCTAAACGGAAACCCAATTAGCCAAAAGCAATCAATAACTTCGCGTCAGTTTGGGGGGCAGTTGTTAAAAGAAATAAAAGAAAGAAAGAAAGAAAGATCGATCTGTCTTCATTTCGGCCAGGCTTTTGTTCACGGCAATGATACTAATGCGCATAATGGAAGCGATGCCTCAGTAAGAGTAATAAGCGAACACATGACAAGTCGTAAAGAGACATTAAGAGCAATACGATAATGCAGGGAGGGGGCGTTAGGCCATTAATCACCGCTCGGGTCATATATTAGAAAACACAAAGGAAAACGGACTGCCGTCACACAACTTTCACGAGAATCGACATAAAGCCTGCTTCGTCCACTCCTGAGCCCACCGCTTGACAGAAGACCACTCCGTTCTGTGAAGCCTTCTTTGCCTTCAAGTGGCTTCTTTGGGCTTTGAGAAGGTTCATAATAAAACGTTAACGTGCATTGGTGACCTAGAGAAGGGATAGAACCCGACCGAGAAAACCTGAACTGAGCATGCGCGTGTTAGTGTGCGCGCCGAGAGTCTTCTTGAACTCGCGAGCCCCAAACCCGCGATCATCTGCTCAGGGTCATTCATGGATACGGTTACACATCTAAAGAAGTAAAGGATCTTTCTGGAACCTTCTTGTGAATATGTTATGCTTCAGCAGGGGGCCCCTGCCAGGGGCCACCACCTGGGGTCCAGATATTCAATGCATTATCACTGTAAAAAATGATAAATTTACGAAACAAAACTGGCAGTTTTGGTTGGCAGAATTTTACCGTAAAAATATGTCTACGGTATAACGTTTTGAAGCTGTATGCCGGACTGCTTTCAGCACGTTGCAATGGAAATTAAGATTTTGCCGTAGATTGAAAGATGATCCACTGTGGCAACCCCTAACAGGAGCAGCCGGAAGAAGAAGAAGAAGAAGTTCCTTTATAGCATCACTCCAAATAAGTGCGTTGGCACCTTTACTCTTAAGAGTGATGGTGGGCCAACTGGAGCCAATCCGAGGAATCATGCGCTCTTAAAACTGTTGGTTCTTTAGCTCTTTATGGTTCTTTACTGGATTGTGTGGTTCTCTTCTCATTGCTTGACTGAGGACCATTCAAAGACAGCGCACAAATTACGAGCTGACGGCAGCGTTGCTTGGGTGTAATGTCCGCTATAGGTGAGACACTCCGAAGTACCCCGACATGATTATACAATATGACTGGGAAATATTACCAAAGTGGACTAAAGTGAATGTGGGTTTACGGATTCCCAGAAAAGAATCTGAGAATAATAATGTCAATGCTGAACGCGACCATGAGCATCTCAGCCCCACCCGATTCCAGTGACCCCACGATTATTAAAAATAGCGGACGGCCCGAGCAGACAGGAACCCCTTTTAATGGCGTATTCGATGATGGGCTTTTACAGTAAATTGAAATTCACACCGTTAGAAAATCCAGCCGTCATTAAACCATTAAAATGCTGCGAGACGCGCAGAAAAGTGTATGGTCATTTAATAACACCAATCCGTAATAAACACACTACGCCATTTCGCTTCCTGTACTGAAACGTGTAAGGAAGTTACGGCACGTTGTCCGGTGGAGGAGAAAAGTTTGCTTTTGTGGTCTATGGTGTGCCACAGGTGGGCCAGTTTATGGAAAATAATAAACCATAAATCAGCTTCATTAACCTCAAAGTACTTTCAGCACTCGGGGAAAAATAAACGTGCTAACTCTAGTTAAGTTTCTTTTACCCGTCGTGCAAAGTTGTGTGGGACACCAGGAACAAAAAAAGGGGGAAGGGGGCGTGTCCTTATGCAAATATCGCAACTGTATGAAAATGTAGAAATCAGCAACAACACAGACGTATTTTCCTTCGCTTGCACATTAATTAAAAAGTAATACTGAAGAAACAGCTACTTCAAGCACATACATGTGATCATTGTGAGCCAAATTAATTGTTTAAAGCTACACAAAATACATTCTTGGTCACGATGTGGCAGTGGATTAGAGCCAATCGGACACGGGAAACAATAAACAGCATCTTTTCTTTTAAAACCTTGTTATAGTAAAATGGAAAGTATAATAACGATTCCTTTTTGAAGACATTATCTCGTTTTGGTGCGGTGGTCAGGGGTCCATGGAGGTCTTTGAGTTTGCCCTCCCCAAACCCTACAAAATAAAACGTAACACAAAGTATAGCAAAGAATGAAAAAGACGAAAATTCTAACTACTGTGGAGTACAACTACACTAGACGGATGGGGCAATGGCTGGTTTTTTTTTTTTTTTTTGTTTTTTGTTTTGCTGGGCATATCCGGAGCTTTACCTCACCCGGAGTGTTAGGTGGAAGCGGAGCCTCGAACTCCTGCAGGGCTCCATGGGAGCTGATATTTGGTGCAGCCCTGTTGGGTGTCGCCATGGGGCGCTGCTGCTGACCCCTGTGTGGCAGCACTTTCGCCACACCCAGAAGTGCTGCCGGAAGTTGGTCAACGAGCACCTGGACCATTTCCAGGTGCCTTATAAAAGGAGCCAGCAGCCATTACTCTGGGAGCCTGAGTCAGAAGAAGAAGAAGAAGAAGAAGAAGAAGGAGGAGGAGGCGGAGGAGAAGGAGAAGGAGAGTTTAGTGCTGGTCTGTGCTTGTTACTTTGCTGAAAAGGTTCTTTGCATATGAAGTTGGCTCTTTGTGATTTGAAAAACTTCCTAATATGCAGAAAAAACCTGAAATGTTGAATGTATGGTAGCAGGACCAAGCAGGACACAAACGGATTAAGTAAAGTTGAAGTTAGCCTGTGTCATTGGACGTATGCAGCAAGAGTCCTTTTAAAATCTGGAGCACCAAAACTGTTTCCATTGTCTGTTACAAATCTAAATAGGTTTTGGTTCTGGGAATCTTCATGTGGCTGGCTGTTTTGGAAAACTCAAAATGGTTCCCATATGCCATCGTGCTGAAGAATCAACAGGCGCCTTCATTTTTAAGAGTATACTTAATGCTAACTAGAAGAGAAACCGTAAGCAACATAAGGCTAATTTAGCTAACTTTTGTTCATCAGGTATTGTAGCAGGCAAGCTAAGTTTAGCTATCCACCTTAATAAAAGAACACGTGTCTGTGTATCTGTGTGTCTGTCTGGTTGTCTTGTCTTTGCCATTCCAACAGATGGCACATCACAAGCATTTGCACTAATAAAATGCATTGCATTTGTCATTCCAACAGATGGTGCATTACAAATATTTTTAGTAACATCATTGCATTTGTCATTCCAACAGATGGTGAATTAGAAACATTTTAAGTAACAGCATTGCATTTGTCATTCCAACAGATGGTGCATTACAAACATTTTTAGTAACATCATTGCATTTGTCATTCCAACAGATGGTGCATTACAAACATTTTTAGTAACATCATTGCATTTGTCATTCCAACAGATGGTGCATTAGAAACATTTCTGGTAATTAAACACATTACTATAAATGTTTGTAATGCACGCTCTATTGGAATGACAAATGCAATTCATTTTATTACTACATACATTCCAATAGATGGTGCACTGTAAATGTTAACGCTGATTGGGTAAGTATTGACTACTTAGACTTTAACCTATGAAAGATGGGTAGCAGTGCTAGTATTACAAAAATTAAAGGCTGACTGCCTGTGTGAGTGAGAGTGTGGGAGTGGGTGACTAGTCGACTAACAGTACAGAGTACACGTACAGAGAACTATAATGGCCAGGAGTCCCAAGGCAGGCCAAGACCAAAGGCGCTTCCAAAAATACCCACTAAAGTAGGAAATCCCATCAAAATGACAGTTCATCCGGTAAAAGTGATTGTGTGTGAATGATAGCTACTTATGACACCAACTACATCTACAGAAGAGAAACTATTAGTTACATAATACTAATTTATCTAACTTTTGCTCATCAGGTATTGTGTAGCTGGGAAGCTAAGTTTAGTGATCCACCTTAGTGAAAGCACAAGTATCTGTGTGTCTGCCTGGCTGCCTTGTCTCTGTCATTCCAACAGATGGCACATCACAACCATTAACACTGCTTTTCTGAATCCCATACCAAGTGGCATGTAACAGACACATAAGCATTGCATTTGCCATTCCAACAGGAGGGGAATCACAACTACTAACCATTAACACTGCTTTTCTGAATCCCATACCAAATGGCATATAACAGAGACATATGCATTGAATTGGTCATTCCAACAGAAAGCAATGCACTTTCTTACCAGAAACGTTTGCAGGGTGTTCATCTTTTGGAATGACAAATGTAGTGCATTGTATTACTACATGCATTACAAAATACAGTCCATAGAAAATGAACTGAAAACAATGTTGAGGTCAATGTTGACTATTTAGGTTTGTAGCCCATCTTAGACGGTTAGCACAGCCAGTGTTACATAAATTGCACGCTGGCTGCCTGTAATATGGAGAGGGTGTGCGTGTGAGTGAGAGTAAGCAAGAGTGTGATTGGCTGATTAGTTGACTGACAGGGAGATGAACAGAAAACTGTTATGATTGGGAGTCCCAAAGCACTTCCAAAGATGGTCTGTAGAGGGGGAATTCCTGTCAAAAACCCTGGCTAGATATACAAAGAGCCCTGTAGAATCTTTATTAAATAATCACAAAAAGACTCTATAAGCACATGAAGATCTGTACAGCACACAAGACAAAAAGGAGGTGCCAGTAAGGGCAAACAGTTTCAGGCTGGCAGCACCGCCCATAAAACACATGGGATGCAGTGAAGGCAGAGAACACAAAGCAGACAGTAAAGAAAATTTACTTTAGCACACCGCAATGACATCAAAACAAGACTTTGAACCCCAGCCAGGGGAGGAACACTACTGCGATATAACAAGTACATGCAATATGTATGTTTATATAAAAGTATGGCTGTATGTTAGTAAACTCCTACTTTTGTGTGTGGGTAAGGGGTTAGGGGGGTCGAGGGGTCTGCAGTCACTGAGAGCTGGGCACCCATTCAGTGAACACCCAGGCCTGTTTACGGATTGCCTTTGACTTAAAAAGCAATGTAATGATGACCTTTTCTTTTATATTATATTATATATAATATATTAAATTAGATTAAATTCTAAATTAAAATTATATATTCAAATTAATCTATAATTGGGATAGAGGCGACTTGGCAGAGATGCACTGACACGTGTCAAATAGAAGATTTTCGGTTGTTTTTTGACTGACAGTGAGATTTACAGAAAGGATACTGCAAGTGTGTTGTTACCACTAGGGGGCGCCACTGAGCCCCAAACCACAGACATAGCAGTGCCCAACATGACACCCCTTCTGCAAGAACACCAGCAAAATATACCATTCACGATTCTCTCCTTCCTCCGCCAAGAGTGTTGCCCCCTGCCTCCCGAATCTGACTCGAGTTAAGTGAAGCGGCGGGTAAAATCGACCCAGGAACTGCTTGCCATCTCATGTCTTGGTTGTCCGGAGCATTTCCGAGTCATTTGGAAATCAGAGCAGAGTTTCCCCTCCCAGCAGTGCCCTCTGGCGGTATCCAAAGACCCCAACAGGGCTGCGTTTCTGGACTCCAACTCCAGGTGATGTCTCAATCAGGTCCAGCCGTGAGGAACACTGCCACCTGTTGTGTGGGAGGATGGACAGCTCCTGGTAAGCCTGTTCACCCAGTCCACCATTATGGCCTCCTGGCCGGGTATGAATCCATTCTTTATCCTGGCTTGGACGCCTATCCTTCCTCCCTGGCACCTACAGTGTATGTATTTATTTACGTAGGAAACATAACCTTGTGCCATTTTAAAGGCACTATATGAAAGGCACTATATAACATGTACTATAAGAAAGAAAGAAAGAAAGAAAGAAAGAAAGCAGGCAAATATGGTGCATTTGGGTAACCAGAACCGATTGAGATGTGGGCACTGTGCCATCTTGATAGTCTCTTAGAGGTGCATGAAGCACGAGGCCACTTGGCCACTCTTGACTTTTTTTTTATTTAACTTGTGCATCTGCCCAGGGATGCCCAGTGGGCACAAGATGCCCTTTCCTCACAGTGCCAGCCTTTCTTGCTCATTTTAACTCCTGCTTTGCTTTCTCTCCCTCTTGACATGCAAGGTACACCACTGGATTGGCTTGTCACCATGGAAACAGATTCGGGGTCAGGGTGACAGGCTTGAGAAAAACATGGCGCTGCACTCGAGAGTTTGGAGAGCCCGGCTCCCACTGCTCCACAGATAAGGTTGGTTCAGAGCCTGGCACTGTTGGCACACAGCTGGCCCACTGCTGTAGTGGGACTGATAAAACAGCGACCCTCACGCCAGCCTCTCCCCATGCTCCAAGGCCCCTACAGACAGCATGGCATGGCTCCCACTTGGCACGATGAACCTCGAGAGAGGCGACATGTGCGCTCAGCTCCGTTGAGCTTTTACGGTATTCAGCCTGGGTCACCTGAGCTATAGAAATCCCTCTGCACAGAGCCTGGCATCGGGCCCATTGGAGTCCATGTTTGCGCTTTCAGATGCGTGGATTTTCGCTTAACAGAAGCCTGTGTGTTGCTGTCTGCCATCTTCTCAACCCACAGCGTACTGGCACGGTGGAGAGAATCCCATCAGACTCCAAACGTTAAGTCATACTTTATGTCCCTTTGCTTCTGATCTTTATTTTCCATTGGAGTGGTGCCATCAAGGTAATGAGGTATGGGGGATGGCATCACAATGGCATTGCAGAGGTGCCCAGGAATACTCTTCCTGTTTAACTGTCTGTTTTCTATTCTGGTCCTCTTGATAGGAAGGATCAGCTTGGTCACAGCACATGCTACCGAGCACACAGACCTTTGATGGGGCATTAAGAGGGTGCCATCTTGGCTGGCATTTTGATTGGAATTTAGCCAGATATGTGATTAGTTACTAGGAAAGGTACAGTAGGGCAAGGTTTCCAGAGCCATGTTGTGTCAGCCAGTTACCTTTAGTTTTAAGGGTCTTAACCTGCCAATGTAAGGGATGGCACAAGACCCTCAGTGTGTGGAGTGATTGTGGCACAGCACAGTCCACTAAGAGGAGCTGGGTGATGTACTGTATCTTCTGTCTGGGTGCAAGACCCCACTTTGGAAGGCGCCTGCTTACTGCCTAAAGTATCCAGTGTTCAAATCTTGGCCTGGCGTGGAGTTCTTCCTGTGCTGGCACAAGCTTTCCACCCAAATCCCAAAGACATGTCTATCAGATGAACTGAGTGCTGCCCTGTAATGAGTTGGCACCCCTGGCAGACTTAGTTCAAAGCTCCTGGGATGACCACTTTCCCCTAAGTCCTCAGAAGGTTAGGAGACGGAGAGATGGATCGATGGACCGTAGTCACCGTAGTGTCACTTACCCCGACCATCCTCCTTCTTGTTTTCGCCACTTGGTATTGGCATCACACTGTAGGTACCAAACAACGTGTGGTTACGTCAATAACCTACGCGTGTCCAGTCCTTGGCGTCTCACATTAAATAACTCGAACAACGTTCATTTTCCAGGTTTAAATATTTCCACAGTCAAAATGAAACTCAAGACAGACACGGTAAGGTAAAATGTGCGTTTCCACAGCCCTCTTGATCCACACACAAACTTACAACCACTTCCTGGTTACCAATAACATTTGCAACCCAGCGCCCCTTCTTAAAGAAACAATACCCCATTAAAACAGAATTGTTATCCGGCTCTAGTCTTACAGCATAACCTAATCTCAAACTACACAATCAAATTTAACACATCTTCAAATTAACTGATGCCACAAAATGACACAAACTCATCAAAAAGGTTCGGGACAGCCACCCGTATAATGTGCCCTGGCTGCAAATGGGTTACGTCATTGTGAGATGTTCACAAGTCCGAGTCCAAAACACAACTGACTTTGGCTGCTAAAGATGGCGACTTTATATGTCGAAAATGGAAATGATGTGATCAGTGGCACCAGAAACTGGAAGTGACATAAGCAGTGGCACCAGAACCAGATGTGACGTCATTAGTGGCGCCGGAAACGGAAGTTACATAGTCAGCGGCACCGAGACCGGAAGTGACATGACCAGTGGTGCAGAACCGGAAGTGACATCATCAGTGGCAATGGAATCGGAAATGACACCAACAATGGTGCTGAGGCCGGAAGTGACATCATAAGTGGTGCCAGAAACGGAAGTGACAATATCAGTGAAACAAAAAAAAAAAACAGAAGTGACATCATCAGTGGCGACGGAGGCTTGTGAGATTTCCCGTGGATGGTCTGCAAGGGATTGAGAAAGAAAGTCAGTGCACCTCGCTGCCTCCTGCATGGCCTGGCGTGGGATTAGTATCATTCAGGCCCATTAGCTGTCTCCCAATGACACGTGTGTGACACTGAACATAAAAATGTCCATTCAAAGCTTGGCTCATTCACAAGCCATCCACCTCAGCCATGGACATGGATCTGATCTGCAGTGCAAGGGAGGAGCTAAGCAGAATACTATAAAGCTGAGTCAGACTGTGGGTCACCAATTGTATGAGCTGGCATTCCTTCGTGTAAATGAGCAGCTTCAGCGCCAGCTGCAGGGGAGCCTATAAAAACAATCACAGTCACTCAAATTCCAATTATGGCTGCTGAACTGAGATGTCCTTCTAAGGAGAGCCATGTAAAGAGTCGAAATCCATTGGGTCAATGTCAATGTGCACTGCCCAGCACTGCATACATTGGTGTCAGAAGTGGGATGAGAGGTAATGGAACAGTCTGACTTTGCAAAGCACAGAATGCTACGAGGACCCAAAATGGACTTGGTGGGGTCTTGTGTGCTGTTCCTGGAGAGTCTTGAGGCTGCAATCTGGGATCTGGAATGCCATTTGTGGCATCAGAACAGGAAGGAAGACAAGCTGAGGGATAGCTGGCTCCACCACTGCTTCTCCATCTGCTGAAATCCGTTGGTCTGGGTGTGTAGACACTGGTAGAGCTTCAGGAAGAATCAGCCCATGGAGGAGGAGAAAAGTGTGTTAAATTGTGTTGCCAATGACCACAAGTGAGCAGGGTGAAGAAGAGGCAGTGACGAGACTGACCATAGTGGAGCTACAGAGTAGCCATGGAGGGAGAGTCTTAAGTCTGAGATCCAAACCAGGAATGCCAATGACAGCATTGCTTCAGGAAAGAGCATAGCTTAGAGACCACCACATCAACAACAACATTTATTTATATAGCACATTTTCATACAAAAGAATGTAGCTCAAAGTGCTTTACATAATAAAGAATAGAAAAATACAAGACACAGTAAGAAAATAAAACAAGTCAACATTAATTAACATAGAATAAGAGTAAGGTCCGATGGCCAGGGGGGACAGAAAAAACAAAAAAAACTCCAGACGGCCGGAGAAAAAAAATAAAATCTGCAGAGATTCCAGGCCATGAGACCGCCCAGTCCCCTCTGGGCAATCTACCTAACATAAATGAAACAGTCCTCTTTGGATTTATGGGACACATGAGACACATCTGAACAATTCTGATGAAAACAGGCTATTCAGCCTAACACCAATACCTCCAAAATGAGTTGAGTTTTGATGGTTCCTGAAATCCTACTATCTAACAATCTACTTGGTTTTTTTTTATTCCAACTCTCTTTGGTTCTCTCTGAAGAAAAATGTTAGAACATTTCTGCAAGATCTTCCCTTAACTGGTTTCCAGCTGTGCCTCTGTGTTGTTATTGAACTCATTTTAAAGTAACAGCCTGGCTCCACTACACTCATTCCTTTCAGAATTTTAAACACATCAGTCATTTTCCCTCTTAATCTTCATTGCCATAAAGATTCAACTCCTTCTGTCATTCCTCTTGTTCATACCACTCAGTTCTGTATTCAGCCCAGTCGCTCTTCCTCTAGTGCTGCTATGTCTTGTGTGTAATATGGAGACCAAAACCGCACACAGAACTCCAGATGAGACCTCGCCTGAATGTTATCAACCTTAAGCAAAACCTCCCTTGACTTGTAGTCCACACATCAGGGCGCTATATAACCCAACATCCTGTTTGCCTTTATAATGGCTTTTCAACACTGTCTGTCTGTATGTAGTGTCCAAGACATATATTAGGGAAGGGCCAGGTTTAAGAAGATAGGGTAACTTTGTGGATACCATCTTCCTTCTATAGATCAGAAAACGAGATGTGGGAGGACTAGTGATCTCCCGTCTGGGAAGAATCCAGAAGGCCCATTCTTTCAGCTCCATATATAAATGAAATCAAATCCAAGACATTGGCATTCATTCATCGTCCAGTCTCTAGAGAAGATGGATTTTGCCCCACAATCGCTATAAATCAAATCTAGACTGCAGTATATTGGGCGGGGGAGCCATTTATCTTCTGGCAGGCAAACCTCCTTTTATTTGGATACTTAAACATGGTACCCAGAGTACCCCAGCCCTTATTATGCTCTATATTTTCCTTCTCACAATAGAAAGTGACGAGTCCACTGCGATTCCCAGGTCCTTCTCATAAGGGGCGCATTCAACTTTCAGACCTCCCATTCTTCATCCTCATCTAAAACCTTCACTTCCTACAATACTTCCTACAATAAGATGCTGCAGATGTTCTATCAGACGGTTGTGGCGAGCACCCTCTTCTATGTGGTGGTGTGTTGGGGAAGCAGCATAAAGAAGGACGCCTCACGGCTGGACAAACTGGTGAGGAAGGCAGGCTCTATTGTAGGTACGGAGCTGGACAGTTTGACATCCATGGCAGAGCGACAGGCACTGAGCAGACTCCTGTCAATCATGGAGGATCAACTGCATCCACTGAACAGGATCATCTCCAGACAGAGGAGCAGCTTCAGCGACAGACAGATTGATGTCACCGTCCTGCTCCACTGACAGACTGAGGAGACCCCACACTATGCGACTCTTCAATTCCACTGGGGGGGTAAACGTTAACATTATACAAAGTTATTGTCTGTTTTAACTGCATTGTTATCACTCTTTAATTTAATATTGTTATTATCAGTATGCTGCTGCTGGAGTATGTGAATTTCACCTTGGGATTAATAAAGTCTCTATCTATCTATCTATCTACAGTATCTATCTATCTATCTATCTATCTATCTTTCTATCTATCTATCTATCTATCTATCTATCTATCTATCTATCTATCTATCTATCTATCTATCTATCTATCTATTGTGGAAGTTGACCCGGACACAGACAGGCAGACACATTCATGTCACCCACAAACACGTTTATTTACAATATTTACACTATATGTGCACCACAAACCCCCAAAGTCCCCAAAGTCCTGGCCACACAATGCCTTCCTTTCTTCAGGCCGCCTCCTTGCCTTCTCCAGCTAAGTTCTCTCCGCTCCTGACTCTCGCTCTGAATGAAGGTAGGCGGCCCCTTTTATCCGCACCCGGATGAGCTCCAGGTGCTCCCCGGCAATCTCCCGCCGCAGTGTGGCGGAAGTGCCGGTTGTTCTCCCGGCTAGCTCTCCGGGTGTCCCTGCTTCTCTTCCCTCCAGCACTTCCTGTGCTGAGGCTCAGGCTCAGTGTCCCCAAGGCATTGGGGCGCCTCCTAGCGGTGACCACGGGCCCCTACAGGGTGGGGCTTCCATGCCCTGAACCCGTGGCCCCCAAAGCATTCAGGATAGATAGATCTATCTATCTATGTATTATATAGTGCCTTTCACATCTATCTATCTATCTATCTATCTATCTATCTATCTATCTATCTATCTATCTATCTATCTATCTATCTATCTATCTATCTATCTATCTATGTATTATATAGTGCCTTTCACATCTATCTATCTATCTATCTATCTATCTATCTATGTCATATTTTACATTTGCCTGAAACAAATTTAATCTGCCCGAGCCTGTATGCTGTCCAAGACCCTATCCCGGTACATTTACAGCTCCACACAAGAAGGTTCTCCTAACTTCATATAAATGGACAGACCACCACACAGGAGTATGGAGTCTGAACAGCTCTGCTGCACCTCTTGACCACACCAATGCTCACCAAACCTGCTGTACCACCTGACCACACAGCACTCAAAGCCCCCTGCTGATTTATTCTCATCACCAACAAATGAGAAGACCATCCTTCACATTTGAAGATCATTGTCTGGTCATTGGGCAAAGTGAGCTCAAAAAGAGGTCAATGCAATGGCACAGCCTAGAGATGAGTCACCAAGTGAATGAGCTGGCATTACATCATGGAAATGAGCAGCTTCAGCGCCAGCTGCAGGAGAGCCTGTACAAAGTTAAAGAAACTTCCAACTGGTGTGGAAACAGCAAGCTGCCCTTGTAAAGTCAGTGAGATACCTGAAAGAGCCACGTGAAGAGCGAGAATCCTTTGGGTTGGCACCGGCGAGCACCGCCTGGCTCTACAGTACTGTTAACATTTGGTTTGCCTTTTTTAATCTTTTCCATATTTTTTATTTATTTTTCTTTTTTGCTTGCTTGCTAGTGAGTGCACATCTGCAGTATTTTAGATCTCCATATTACAAAAAAAGACAACACGGCACTGGAGAAAGTCCCGAGGGGATGAACAAAGCCATTTCAGCACCATGGAGTGCGACTGAAGAGGAATGACAGAAGGAGCTGAACCTCTTCAGTTTAACACAAGTGGAGATTAAAAGATGACAGGATTGAAGTCGTTAAAATATTGAAAGTAATTAGTCCAGTAGATCGAAATGGTTACTTTATAATGAGCTCAACAAGAGCACGGAGGGGGCATAGCTGGAAACACACTTTTTGTCTTTTCACATTTCCTTTCCCTTGAAGGGCATTTTGCTGGTAGAGTTTGGGGTCAGGCTGCCTTGGGTGAAGTCTATGTCTGGGCAGGCTGGCCTGATTTATGGATCTTATTAGAGTGCCATCTTCAGTGCACTGAATCCAAACACATCATACAGGTCATAAAAATAGTAAGGACACACATTTTGAAATTGGCCCTTAAAAAGGATATTATATATAAATGGACTGTAGAAGGAATCTAGCAGGATGACAAAAGAGTATCTGTTACTGCATTCACTTTAAACGTGAGACAAGATGGCAGGTGTCAGACATCATAATGGTCTGGCCAGGTTCCCTTCCATGGCCTAAAATATTAAGCAAGTGTGGCCACTAGGGGGCATAGCAGACCCCTAAACCCCACACAAAATTCCACCAGCTCCAGTCCTGGCTTCAAATAGAAACATGATAGCATTTTACAGGTCTCACAGTAACCATCTTTCTTTCTTTTCTCTTCTTCTCTCTTTTCCATTCTTTTCCCCTCTCCTTCTTGCACTCCTCTAGGGAAGCATTGTCATCTCCACCCCACCTTACTCTGACTAGGCAAATGAAATGAGGACCCAGGAGTACTTCTGATGTGAGGACATTGCACTGAAAAAGCACATCTGGGTCTGGCAGAAGCACCACAAAGTTGGACCAGCCACTTCCTATAGCCCTCCTTGGCAGCACCCATGAAACCCAACAGAACTGCCCAAAGGACTACAGTTCTCAGTACATCCTGAGGGAGTGTGTATGGGTGCACCAACCCAGTAATTTTACCACCTAGTGTATTGGAGGGGCATATTGTTATACTGGCCTCCTGACCAGGTAAGGGTCTTCAGTTCAGCCCCACAGTATTGCCAGTCCATCCATGCAGACCTGCATCTACTTCTGTGTTCCGTTTACCTTGGCTTCTTGGCCAGGTAAGGGAATGGCATTTATCTTGGCATCCTGAGCCAGTCAAAGCCTGCTGTCCAACACAAAAGAATCCAAAAATTAAACCAAAAGTACGTTAAAAAATAATAACAATATTTGCAAAATATTGTAATCCAAGAAAGCAAGCCAAAAACAAACAGAATCCAAATCAGAAACCAGAATTAAATCCTAAAATGGTGCAAACAAGTTCAAAAAGCAAAAGAATTATTTGAAAATACATAAATAAAACCAAAACACACAGAAAATCCAAAGTTAGGAGCTAAAGGGGTCCACGCCGCTGCATGGTCAGGGGGTCCCACCCCTTTGGGCTAAATATACAAGAAGCAAACAAATGAAAGAGAATGACAAGAACCAAACAAATCATAAAATGATTAAAAAATACTTCACTAAAATCAATTTAATTCCCAAGCAAAAAGAAGTCAATCAATATTTTATAGTAACAAATATTCTAAAATATTAGATATTAGATTATTAAATATTAGATAGATAGATAGATAGATAGATAGATAGATAGATAGATAGATAGATAGATAGATAGATAGATAGATAGATAGATAGATAGATAGATAGATCTTCAATGAATGAACCCACTATAGCGCCTTTTTTCTGCTGCTCAGGTCTCTTGAGGCTCCTCCCACTTTCAGATAAATCGTCCCATTCCCACCAAACTCGTCTCACTCTGCTTACCCTGGGTCAGAGACCACCTATCTCTTACACTCCACACCTCATCTCTGTGGACAGAGCCCCAAAGCCAGAGTCCACATCTGAAGCTCGCCGGGTGGGCCAATCATTAAGCAGCAGGAACACATGTGAGAAATGTTCTTTAAGTGCTGTGCTAATCCATCAACACTCTCAGGAGCTGCCACTCCTGGTAACGCTGCCCCCCCTGACAGTCTGCGGCTACCTGACTTTGACTCAGGGTCCTATAACATTAATTGTATATAGTGCCTTACATGGTGGAAAGTATTACAAACAACACTTCCTTGCAACCCTGCTCAGGATGAGGCTGATATAGAAAATGGATGGATGGATGGAAGTTAGGAAAAAAAAGTCATTGATGCAAAAAAGCAGTTGTCTCTCCAGAGGAATCCAGTTTCAGAAGCATTGTTTATTTTTATATACAGCGCTGTGAAAATGTATTTGCCCCCTTCTAGATTTCCTCCATTTTTTCTCATGCCCTGTCTTTGATCTCCAAACACATTTGGTAGAATGCAAAAGACAACCTGACTAAGCACAATAGACCGTTTTTGAAAGATCATTTGATTTATTGAAGGAGAAAAGTTCACCAATATCTATATCTTTCATGTGAATAAGTAATTGCCCCCCAAACTTAATACACCTTCAGCAGCAATAACAACTACAGTCAATTGCTTACTTCCAGCAACAGCAGATTAGTCTTTGGCATCGCTTTGGAGAAATTCTAGCCCATTCTTCTCAAAAGAGTTGTTTCCATTTAGCCACATTGGAGGGTTTTAAAACTATAAACTGCCCATTTACGATCCCACCACATCATCTCAATGAAGTTCTTGTTAGGGACCACTCCAAGACCTTCATTATGTTTTTGTTCAGCAATTCAGAGGTGGCCTTGCTCTTGTATTTCAGATCAGTGTCCTGCTGCATAACTTAAATTGCACCTGAGCTTTCAATCACAGACTGATGACTGGATGTTGTTCTTCAGTAATTCATGCTTCCCTCAATTATGGCAAATAGTGAAGGAGCAAAGCACCCCCACCGCATCAAATGATCACCACCATGTTTGACTGTGGGAATCTTGTTTTTATTTTAGAAAGCTGTTTTAGATGTAACGGGGCCAACATCTTCCAGAATGTTTCACTTTTCACAGTCCACAGAAAATCACCCCAAAAGATTTGAGGGTAATCAAGGTGTGTGTGTTTTTTTTATTTATTTATTTTTTGGAAAATTCTAGACAAGCTTTCATTTTTCTGTTGGTTAGTCGTGATTTTCACCTTGCAGCTCTCCTATGGACTCCATTTTTGCCCTTTCTAATGGTGGAATCATGAACCCTGACATTAAGTGAGCTATATACTGTAGAAGAGGCCTGCAGTTCCTTAGATGTTTCTCTGGGTTCTTCTGGGACTTCCTGGATAGGATGTTTTACGTGCTCTTGGATTTTGCATTTTGCTAGGCTGGTCACTCCTGCACAGATTGGAGATGGTGGCTTTCATTGTGCTTCGCTGGAGTCCCAGGAGTTGAGAGATTGCTTTGTCACCCTTGCCTGACTGATATATTTCTGCAACTTTCTTTCTCAGATCTTCTTGCATAAATTTTGATCTTGGTGTGCTGTGGTCTACTTTTAAAACAACTTTACATTGCTAGAAAGGAAGTGATGTTTAGAGTCGAAAGGGCTGCCAGCAATCAAGCTTGTGTGTGTCTAGATGAATTGAACCCCAAGTCATTTCAATTTGATTGAGTGACACGGGGGGCAATTACTTTTTCACATGAGTAATATAGGTGTCAGAGAAATTTATTTCCCTTCAAAAAAAAACTCAAATGATCGTTGAAAAACTGTTTTGAGATTACTTAGGTTGTCTTTCATATTTTACTAAATTAGATTGAAGATCTGATACAAATAAGTTGTGAATGAGCCAAAATAGTGGAAATCTGGAAGGGGCAAATCCTTTTTCATGGCACTGCATATACATTTTCTTCATCGCTTCTCTTTTTTCCGCTGTTTGACCCCCGTTTAAGAATCGACAGGCCCAAACGGTCACAGGGGGTCAGCAGAAGCGGCTTCTTCCTAAATGAGTCATTTTTTATGGCTAGCGGTTCATTCTTTTCTGTGCACGCGCGTCCTCGTGTGTGTGCGTCTGTGTGAGAGACGGCGGCGCGCAGCCCATCTGTCGCTTCGCCGCTCAGTGACAGCCCCTGGAGGCCTGTTAGAAATGAGCACGGAGAGGCACTTGTGGCAACATCAAACTGCAGGGGGCCGGACTGGATTAGGGGGTCGTTTTTGAGAAACTTGGGAATTAACAATAAGTCGTTTTTCCATTTTTTTTTTTTTTTTTTTTTTTTTTAGCAAAGCACCCCCGAAATTCCCAATTTCCGTCAACGGACCTGAATCCCGAAATTCGCAGTAGCAGTTTATTGAAACAAACCAGGAGAGGGAAAGTGCAAGGGGGTCTGGGGTTGGGGAGGGGTGAGTGGGCTCACACGCAGCGGTCAGGGCGGTCCAGGTGACCCACAGGGAAAAGACTCGAACGGGATCGGAGACTCAGCCGTTATTTTTCTTTTCTTTCATTTTTTGTGTGGGCAAAAAGCAGCCTCATTTGTCAAACAGACTCGGTCGTGCATTTTAATAGAGCCTCACGTTTAATTCTGTCGGGACGGTCCGGCCAGCCGGCGGAGTGGAAGAGGATGGAGTTAACCCTTTCCCTGCTTGTGATTCGTCGTTTTATTTATTTATTTATTTATTTATTTATTTATTTATTTATTCATTCATTCATTCTCCGCTGTGATATTTCAAAGTTGACTCGCTCTGACGGAAAGGCGAAGTGGAAGAGAAAAAAACGGGCAAATCTACATATAACGTTATGGCCGTGAATTTATGATATAATTAACGTTAAAAAAAGAGAATCAGTTGTTTCTTTTAAACACTTTCTGAAAGCAGCCTAATGCTTGGTTTATACGGAATACTTCTTGCGACCCTTCCGATCGGCGCGTTGATATTTTCCTAGTCAATGAGTGACAGTATTAGGTCATTGTCGCATAGCTAATAATGACACAGCAGAGGATGTGATGAATACACCTTCTGACGGCTATTACTGACTTTTAGAGGAAAAATGCAGAAGGTGGAGTGTTAGACCAATTGACCAAAAAGCGGTGAAGGAAGGCCAAGTGGAGGACCTACACGATGAGGAGATTTTTGCCCTCTCGCGTCATACTCAGCCCTTTGTTCGGCATTGTGGTACCCGCGTAAGCAGCATCTCCTTGAAATTCGCCTATTTGAATACACGACCGCCGTGCCACATATAAATATTTATGGGGGTGCGTATCTCCATACCCGACGGCCTGGACGAGTCAAAAATAAACTAGGCGTTAATGGAGTCTTGAAAAAATCTCACTTGCAGGTGGAAATCAATAAGCAGCAACTCACGAGACTCCGGCACCAACATCAATGAGCAGGATTAAATAGCACCCAAAAACGATAGTTCTTTCACATTACGCATGCGTGTCGGAGGAGCACGTTTCAGGGTAATCAGAGGTATGTTGTCATCTCCCCTTCTCTCAATAACCCCAAAAAATACCCCCTTACTAGTCAAGAGCCCTATAGAAACCCGGGGTCCTCGGAAGTGGGCACCTTTTGTTGGACTGAGCTGACAGAAGGACAAAACTCCGTCCTCTTTAAGAAGAACCAGCGAAAGAACAGCTCTGCGTTGCCTACCAAAGCTATTTTCGGTTGCTTCTGTTGAGATCGCATTTATTTTCATGTTACTCCCCAACTTATATATATATATTTATATGATACAATAAATGCCAACTAATGCAAAGAATACAGAACGCGTGTTTCGCCCTAAATGGGGCTTATCAGGTATGAACTGCAGGGGCACCTCAGAGCCCTAAACAACAACAACAACTTATCCGAACACACTCTGTTCTCTTCCGTTATCTGTGAGCCTAATCCACCTGCTTCCGATTCTCACCCTAAGGTAGCTGCGATGTCCTCTTTCATGCTGATCCTGGGAGTTTATTCCACACTGCTGACTCCCTTCATGTGTTGAAGAAGCATTTGAAGACCCCCCTGTTTGGTAAATGATATTGGTAGAAGCTGTTAGGTTTTATTGTCCTGAAAATTGCTCCAGGGGTGCTGTACAATGACAGACCCTGCACTCTGACCCCTAAATGTCATGCAAGAAGACATTAATAAATAAACCTCAAGGAACTGGAACTTGCTTGCATTTTATTCTGAGCTCTTCACTCCCATCCATCCATTATCCAACCCGCTATATTCTAACTACAGGGTCACGGGGGTCTACTGGAGCCAATCCCAGCCAACACAGGGTGCAAGGCAGGAAACAAACCCAGGGCAGGGCGCCAGCTCAGAGCTTTTTACTTGCAATGATCAATTTTGTCACCTTGTGCTGTCACACTTGTTCTCAACCAATCCCCAGACTGTTTTATTTTTTTTTTTTATTTTGGTAATTCGCTTTGGATAAAAGTGTCTTCTAAATGGGGGCGGCACGGTGGCGCAGTGGTAGTGCTGCTGCCTCGCATGAGAGCCGAGTTCGCTTCCTGGGTGCACTGGCGATCCTAAATTGTCCCTAGTGTGTGCTTGATGTGTGTGCCCTGCCGTTGGCTGGCCCGGATTTGTTCCTGCCTTGCGCCCTGCAACTGGGATTGGCTTCAGCAGACCCCCGTGACCCTATTTTAGGCTATAGCGGGTTGGAAAATGACTGACTCACTTCTAAATGTAATTGTAAAAAGTGCTCGTCTATTACACACATCATAGCTGTCAAGGTTTTCTGTACCAGAATCGTTCAGAAATTTACGATATCTGCTGCTATGAGATTAGGCAATACGAATAAAGTTGTGTTATAATGCTAAGATTGTACTTTGGCCCCTTTATTTTTAATGGAATCAGTCCATAATAGGATTTTTCTTAGCTGAAGCCCACCCCAACATCATGAGGTGAAAAATTAACTATGGAAACACGCCACCTTAATTCGTCAATATGTCTGCTCATATGCCACACATCCCAAAAGTATGACGACAACAACACGGCCATCAGAAGCGAAGACGTCACGAACACAAACTGCGATTACAAGGATTTGATTCTGTGTTAAAATGTCACGTGTCTTAGCAGCCCACCTTCATCCGAAGTTTCAATCGCATACTGTGATTACAATACTTTGTACCAAAATGACAGAAGACGTATAGTCCTTTTGTTCTTTGTCAACGACACGCACGCTCCAACAGACATTAACGGTCACTCGGCTTCGGCAAGAGTGGCGTCTCTCTGGACCGTTAAGACGCGAATGTCCGCAAAATGTCGCTGGTCGTTATCAGTCAACTGTCGCGCTCTTCATCTGCTCTGACTAAGTGCTTATTAAAAATTCAGAATGATTGATAAACAGGGTGGACCCGCTCACATCCGAATATCCACGTGCCTGAACCCCCATTCTGCCCCATTTAGCGTACAAGCGCTTTGCAAATTTAAAAAGTCATCCACTCACTTGATTTTATCGAAAACTTTTTTTTTCAGCGTAAGGATGTGTGTGTGTGTGTGTATGTGTGTGTGTGTGTGTGTGTGTGTGTGTGTATTGGGTCAATGACCCTTATAAGAGGTGCATTATGATAAAGACATGGCGCACGCGTACACCCGCTAAGCCAGGCACAGTCAAAGTCACAGATCAGCTTACCAGGTCACTGTTTGGAAGTACAAGGAAATCCGACATCCTGGGAAAAAAAAACTCAGGAGAGCATCAAAAGCACACAGAGACAAGAAACAAGATATGAAAAACCAATAAATAGAATGACCTGGTGGGATACTCAGTGCTCTATTGCTGACATACATCGGGCTGGCACTGCGCTCTTAAAAATAAAGGTGTCAAAGCGCTTCTTCAGTACGATGACAAAGGCCACCGTGTGTAGTTCCCGAAAGAACAATCCACAGAAAAAAGATAGAGAAATAATTGTTATTTATTTCGATAGCCAACAGGTTGCACGAATAGCCACAAATACTGGAGATGATAACAAATTCATGATTTTAAAAGGACGTTTGATGCGCACAATCACACAGGCTCACTTCAGCTGTGCTTCATCTGTTCGTATCCTGTTAGGGAGCCTACTAGACATGAAGGAGTTCTGCTTAGCCACATGTTAGGAACCATTACAAAGTCCAAAGAATTAACTTTAATTAGGAAGAACCCTTCCCAGAATGAAAGAACCTAAAGTGCCGTTACAGAAACGAAATCTTTAAGAGTGAGGGGCCAAAGTATGAAATACATAAGTAACACCATCAACATGAACCACGGATAGCAGAACAGCAGACAAGTCCAAGTCTAAGGTCATATATAGTGCCTTACACTCCATATGTCTATATATTATAGAGTGCCTTTCACATCTATCTATCTATCTATCTATCTATCTATCTATCTATCTATCTATCTATCTATCTATCTATCTATTATATAGTGCCTTTCACATCTATCTATCTATCTATCTATCTATCTATCTATCTATCTATCTATCTATTATATAGTGCCTTTCATATCTATCTATCTATCTATCTATCTATCTATCTATCATATAGTGCCTTTCATATCTATCTATCTATCTATCTATCTATCTATCTATCTATCTATCTATCATATAGTGCCTTTCATATCTATCTATCTATCTATCTATCTATCTATCTATCTATCTATCTATCTATCTATCTATCTATCTATCTATCTATCTATCTATCTATCTATCTATCTATCTATCTATCTATACTAATAAAAGGCAAAGCCCTCACTCACTCACTCACTCACTGACTGACTCGTCACTAATTCTCCAACTTCCCGTGTAGGTAGAAGGCTGAAATTTGGCAGGCTCATTCCTTACAGCTTACTTACAAAAGTTTAGCATTCATTTCGAAATTCTACACGTAACGGTCATAACGGTCGACAACGTCCGCCATGTTGAACTTTCTTATTTATGGCCCCATCTTCACGAAATTTGGTAGGCGGCTTCCCTGTGCTAATCGAAACCAATGTACGTACTTGTTTCGGTGGTCCCCCATTCCAACGCCTCCCACGTTGTTGGCTGCCTGTCTATATAAGGCCGTCCATCGCTCCGTCTCTACATTCCCTTCCTTGCTTCGCCACGGGATTCACGTCTCCCTACTGATAACTACAGCCTTTTTATTTAATCCACGGCTTCTCCGCTGTTTTATTGTTCGTTTATTACGATTATAGTTATTGTGTAGGTATTTTAGACTTACTTTACATTGTTCAGGTACCCATTTCCTTTATCGTTCCAACCGTACCCCATTAACATGTCTATCGAGGTGATCACCATCGATCAAAGGACTGTCACTTACCAAGTGGTTTCCATGCCGGAGATGGCGCTGCCTTTTCCATTCTCTGTGTTACATATTGCACGGCCATATCAGGCTCACTCTTGATATCCATTGTGTCTTATGTATTGAATGACTGGACAGGTTCAAGGTGTGGACTGATGACGGTACAGGAGATAATTAGACTACACAGGAGCACTAGAAGAGTGAAATGCTTAAGCCCTTCACCTATGGATCTGCATGTGAGTTGATGGCTGCCACTGAATTGTTCGGTTGTCACTTTCAAGTGTACCGAAATGGCCAAATATTTTACACCTTTCGACAACCGCCAATGCCTCTTAAACATCTTAGACTCACAGGTGACGATTTCAGTAGTGGACACTTTGATTTTATGAATGTTTAAACTCTCAAAAGCTGGATGTGATTTTATCGATGAAACCGGTTCTGTGCTTACAACGCTTGACAGATGGCGAATGTCACTTCAACACAAGTCCTACAAATACTGTCGTAATTGAAACAAACCATGAAACTCAAACCGATTATGACAGCAGCAATCCAAGCTGTGAGATTTGAGACAAGATTACTGTTCACATGGCCAACTGTACGTTACATGATCAAGAGTAAGCTCAGCGCACAGCTTGGTCATATGACAACCGGAGGGCCGAACTGACAACGTGGTATACAAAGAGATCCTTAACAAATAATTATTGGTATATTTTCCCTCAGTTTAAAAACGTGTAATTTTCTTCTTAATAAAAATTTTAAGGCAGTACTTCGCCACTGCGAAACGCGGGTATTTTGCTAGTCTATCTATATAGTACCTTACACTCTATCTATCTATCTATCTATCTATCTATCTATCTATCTATCTATCTATCTATCTATCTATCTATTATATAGTGCCTTTCATTCACTCTATCTATCTATCTATCTATCTATCTATCTATCTATCTATCTATCTATCTATCTATCTATTATATAGTGCCTTTCATTCACTCTATCTCTCTATCTATCTATCTATCATAATGATGCTATTGATCCAGGCTTGTCTTGGATCCGAGGACACCACTTCCACCTCTACTATATAAATAACACTATATAAATATAATACAAATAGATATAAATAAAAATAAATATATAAATATAAAGACACTGTATACATTACATCATTATTATTACTTCTCTCTCCTTCCCTTTTTCTTCTATTAAAGCAGCAGCACCTGCCAGCCCCACTTGAGGTTTATGGCGCCTGCTCACCACTGAGCTTTGCCAAGCTCTACCCTTCCATTTCATACCTCACTCTGCATCCCAAACACGATGATCTCCTCTCTTTAGTCTTGCCCAGGACACGCCCCTTTTGAAGTCATTCCTCCACCCTATTGGTTACTGGTGCTGCTCAGGTGGCCTGTCAATCACTTCTGCTGCATCCCTAATTATCATAAAGCTCACTGTCAGTGCATCATGGATCATATACATTAGCATGAGATGAATTCATACCAACAAATAACAATGTGTTGACATATATTAAAAAACACACATTGGACAGTTTATCTTTTTCTTTAACATTAAAAAATTTAATTCAAATCTAATTATTTTTGAGATTTTGGGGTATTTTCTTTTTCTACTGGGGAAGTGTTACCCCTAAATATCGAAATTGCAAAACAGAATTTTTCTTTCTTTCCGTAACTGGTCTTCAGTGGAAAGAGAGAAAGGATTAGCAAACTCTGCCACCCCCTGTTCTGGGGTGGAATGACGCTCATTTGAACCCTTTAGCTGACACCCATGTGTGGCACCACATTAACACGCTTGATCTCAAGTGCATCCGATACTATTGAGCCTAAGTGAGATGTTTGGGGTCCACCTGTGGTCAGCTCAATGGAATGGACTCATCAGGTAAGGCACACGCCTGCCTGTCTATAGAAGGTCCACCAATGGAGCAAAACCCAAGCCATGCAGTCAAAAGAACAGCCTTGTGTGAAGACTCAGACCTGGGGAAGGCTGCAGCACTGAAGGCTCCCAAAGGGCACAGTGGCCTCCATTGTTCTCTAAGAGGTTTGGCACCACCACAACTCTTCTTAGAGCGGACCACCCTGGTAAAGTGAGCAATCAGAAGAGAAGGACCTTGTTAAGAGAGGTGACCAACACCCTGAGGCTCACTCTGGATGAACTCCAGACAACTTATATGGAAATGAAAGTATCAGAAAGGCAACCATTATCTGAGGGAGGCACTACCATGCTGGGACATGAGGGGGCACTGTCATCAACAGTATTGTCCCTGTTTACCACCTACAACTCCCAGAAAATGTCCAATGAGGGGAATTGACTCCGCCCCTTCCAGTTTGAGGATTATAAGACCAAGGCGTCCCCCGAAGGTGGCATCTCATTTGAGACCCCCTACCTAAGCCTTGGCTACTCTTCAGATATGCCTTATCATTGGTTTGGAGTCCCTGCAGACTTATAACTGTTTTCTGTTCTTGTTTGATTTACCATGCTGGCAAAATTTTGAAAGAATGGCAACATGGTTGGCACCCCAACATTTATTTTGTCCTTGTGCAGTTCTTTGCTTCACCACACCTCATTGGCACTTGTCATGAATTAGGCAGTAATTTGATATTCAACATACAAGTACCCACTTGGCACTTGGCATCACACTTAAGATGATCAACAACACTGTGACTAGATGTCTGAAAGAAATGTACCTACACTTGAACTTGGCACCACATTTGAGCCACTGAAGATGTTCTCTAGATGTCTCATAGATGCATGCCCACACTGGCACTTGCCATCACACTTGAAACAACCAATACAGATAGACGGTGTCTGAGATGGACCCACAAAAGCACTTGGCATGATCAACAAAGTGAAGGGACCCTTGAGATATAGATACCCACTCAGTGATGAATATGGCACATTCGATGTCACATGTAAGACTGTCAAGAGTGTATGTAGATTTTTAAGAGATGTGTACCCACCCCAGCAGTTGGCATCACATTCACAATGATGAAGATGGCAACTGGAAGTTCAGGGTGGCTCTTCTATTCACCAGCTGGGGCTCAATGTCTTCATTCTTTGACGTGTCTTGATATGTCAGTTCTTTAAGAGCTGAACGGGTTGCTTTGTGGTGTGTGGCCGTGAGTGCCCGCCGTTTCACTTCAGTGCGCCCAGCCCAGTGTGCATGTCAATGCATTCACGCCATGTAAAACTCAATTAAATTGTCTGTCATTGTCGTGCCAATTAAGCGGCCCCCTAATTGAATTAAAATGTGACAGAGTCACCCTGCAATGCTGCCGCAGTCCTCGGTCTTTTCCCCTCCAGAGTGACGAGTGTCCCCGAGGTGCGCCCTCATGCCCCAACTGTATTGTCTTTGCTGTCTTCACTTGTCAGCCTTGGAAGGGGCAGCAGATGGGGGCTCCGCTGAACAACAACACCAGGCAGGTGTGAGCAGCTGCTGCCCTGGGGTCTAATGGACGGGACCAGTTTACACCATTGAAGTGGTCACCTGAGGGTGGGATAAGTCACAGACAGCCAGCAAGGGGGCGCTAGTACAGGGGCGATGGGCTCATGGCATCGAGGCAAGGCTCTGAGATCACTCCATGCATGCGGTGTGAGAAAAGGTGGGCTCAGCCAGGAGAAGAGGAGGTCTACTCGATTGAGGGAGTCTGACACGCCACCTAAAGTGGTCCTGTGTCACTTGAACAGTGTCACCAATCTTTACTAAGTGCAAATATATATAAAGACACTATAACCTCCATTCAACTTAAAATAATTAAGGTAATGATTCACACTTAATATTTTTCAATCTGAACCAATATAATGCTTTTTATCTTATGGAACCCACAATTTTTAAGTTGAGGCAAATCATTTCGAGTGATTGGGTGTAACGCACTTGTTTTATACTGAAGTAAATCTATTTTTGAAGTTGTTACAATTTAAAATGGTTTATTGGTCGTATCCTGTTTTTATGCTATTAGAAATATTATGAACATAACACATTCCAATGCTGTATTCTTTACATTTATTTAAAAATCTAGTGCAAATACACAAGCATTTTGCAGTGTAAATCTTAAATATACAACAAAAATTATTAACGTTTCTACAGCTTTCTTGATGTTTCATTACGAGTTCTTATACTTAAAATTAACAATTGAGAAACAGGGTTACTTACCAGAAATCCTCTTTTATAAAAATCTGGTGCTGAAGATAACCAGACCTGCATAGCCACGTCCACTCCACTCGGAAAAGTCGTCTTCTTTATTGGCAGTTGGAAAGCCAACACGCTGGAAAGTTCGACTGGAAGAAAATACAAACAGCCCCTCAAACACAGCACACGAACAACCGAAAATATTAAGTTAACTGAAATAGGATTTTTACATTTATTTCCTCCACCGTAACTTACTTTGGTACAAACACATTTTATTTTACTTTGATTGAGATCTGAAACCAAATATTTCAAGCTACAACACTAAATGACTAATCTGAAGTTGCTTGATAAAAATCTCACCTGATGAAGGGGCCTGAGTTGCCTCGAAAGCTTGCATATCAGAATCTTTTTAGTTAGCCAATAAAAGGGGTCATTTTGCTTGACTTTTCTCTTTCCAGCAGATCTGTGTATGACTTTATCTTTTTACCTTTTTTTTCTATTTTTTTTTTCTCAATTCACTGATCACTTCTACCACTTTCTTTTATGTGGAATCGGTCCCTGGACACTTTTTTATCAGTATACTGCTGATGGATTATGTGAATTTCCCCTTGGGATTAATAAAGTATCTATCTATCTATCTATCTATCTATCTATCTATCTATCTATCTATCTATCTATCTATCTATCTATCTATCTATCTATCTATCTATTATATAGTGCCTTTCTATCTATCTATCTATCTATCTATCTATCTATCTATCTATCTATCTATCTATTATATAGTGCCTTTCTATCTATCTATCTATCTATCTATCTATCTATCTATCTATCTATCTATTATATAGTGCCTTTCTATCTATCTATCTATCTATCTATCTATCTATCTATCTATCTATCTATCTATCTATTATATAGTGCCTTTCTATCTATCTATCTATCTATCTATCTATCTATCTATCTATTATATAGTGCCTTTCTATCTATCTATCTATCTATCTATCTATCTATCTATCTATCTATCTATCTATCTATCTATCTATCTATCCTTTCTGTCTGTCGATTACTCTGGTCTGGGTGGGCGTGGTTGTTGGTCGCAGGTCCGCTCCGTTCGTTTGGGTATCTGTGAGTATTTCTCGTTTTCTTTTTCTAACTTTCTTTACTATCAGTTTTATGTATAAAGATTTTTTTACTGATTTGCCATTTATTTGAAAGTATATAGTTTATTGTCAGTGGTTGTTGTAATAGTCGGACGCGGCTGCTGCTTGCTGCCATGGCCGCGTCCAGAGCAAGGCCTCCAGGGCTTAACCCGCGAAACTTTGAACACCTTTCCAGAAGAAATGGAATTAAGGTACTTGTGGACCCGATGGTCTCTGTTGAGGCGTGTGTTGTTGAGGTGGCGAAAAGAGTTGGCTGTAAGAATGTGAAGTCAGCATCCCGCATGAACAAAACTGTTGTGGCGTTTTTGAGTGATGAAGCTATGGTACATACTCTAGTGCAGGAGGGCCTGGTGATAAACGGCTCGCTAGTCCCGGTTCTGCCTTTATCAACTCCTGCTAAACGAGTTATCATTTCAAATGTTGAAAAATGAGATTTTATTAAACGAACTTCGCAGATATGGTGAAGTCATATCTGATTTAGTAATGATACCGATTGGCTGCCGCTCTCCAGATTTAAAGCATGTCGTGTCTTTCAGGAGACAGGCCTACATGTCACTAAACAACTCGCGTGAGGAGCTTGATGTGGCCTTGAAATTTAAAGTAGGGGGTTTTGAATATATTGTATTTATCTCTACAGAACTAATGAAATGTTTTAAGTGTGGTCAGACAGGGCACAAAGCGAGTCAGTGTAAGCGGGGTGTTATGGCAGACAGCTCGGATAAACCGGGACCATCTGATGAGCACAGAGAGCCCCGTAATAGAATATCGGACAACGAAGAGAATGATTCTTTACTTAGTGACTCGGAAATGGAAGATCAGAGTTACGATTCTGATGAAGAGGCTGAAGATCAGGGTGAAATAACAATAGTTCAAAGTATCACAGCAGGCCCGGCACATGAAGCTGGTGAGCCGGAAGTGTCCAGCGGAGAGCCTGCGATAAGGAAATAAACAGATGGCTGAAATGGTTACGAGCGCAGAGGAAACTACCGAACAGACTTTTGAAATAAATCAGAATAAGAAGGCTGATGTCAGCCATGAAGAGGAGGAGAGTGAGGTATCTAAAGTGGCACCAGGGGTTGATTGTTGTAAAGAGGACTCTGCTGCACATCTCCGCAAGACACCCGCCGAGAGTGCTACCGCTCCAGAGACGGCCTCGGGCGCAGCGCCTTCTCAAGGGAGGGCGGAGGAGAGCGCACTGGCTGTGCAGTTTTTAACTGATGAAATAACACAAGAGACGGGGGCCGATGGAGAAATGCTCTTTGAAGAAGGAAACAGTTTTATTAAGCCGGTAACCAGGAAAAGAAAGGAGCAAACAACCAGTGGTGGGCGCGCCAAGAAGAGCACGAAGACTGAAAGTGTAGAGGCCGCTGCTAGTGATCAGCAGCAGACAGACGGCAATGAAATCAAAGCGAGAGAGGAAGGAGGGGAGGACGGCAATGAATCTGACCCGTCGATCAGAGTTGATCTGTCATCTCACTCGAGTTTACACGAGGCTTACAGCACAGAAAGCATTTTGCGCTTTTTAGAGTTTTTAGAAGGGAAGCGGGGGGTCAGTATAGTCGAACACTTTCCTGATCTCCATCAGTTTCTGAGCTCGGCGAAGCAAGTGCGGCGGGCAGCTGAATTAGGTATGACCTCCAAAGAGAGAGTCCGATTAAAGAATATTATAAGCAAAGTGAGACGTTCCTTAGAAGCGCAATCATGATGGCATTTTTAAAGCGATTCCCCGTTTCTTTGGTTAATGTAGTGTTGTTGACTGCCACCTGATTTTCTTTTACAATGCCTGCCTATTCCCTGTGCTCTCTAAATGTGAATGGCTGCAGAGATCTAGTAAAAAGAACGGCGCTATTTGAGCACTTAGCGCAAAAAAGAATTAACGTGGCCTTCCTTCAGGAGACACATACTGACGAGGCAAATCAGTCTGACTGGCACAGAGAGTGGCCAGGGGTGGCACATCTTAGTCATGGCTCAAATCTTAGTGCAGGTGTTGCCATCCTATTTTCTAAAAGTTTTGTACCTGACAGTGTTGTTTCTACTGAGTTAATTCAGGGGAGGCTGCTGAAGGTAGAAGCGCAGCTGGGGGTGAAGAAGTGGGTGTTTATTAACGTGTACGCCCCAAATGAAGGGGCTGAGAGAACTCACTGCTTCTCAGTTTTAAATGATGAGCTGGGGACATGTGACGATGATGAGCTGGGGACATGTGATGATGATGATGAGCTGGTGTTTGTGGGGGGCGACTTTAACTGCACAGAAAATGCGCAGCTGGACAGGAATGGGCTAGAACCGCACCCGGGGTCCGTCCAATCACTGAGGTCTGTGGTCACCAATAATAATCTAATTGATATTTGGAGGGAATTTCATCCGGGGGTCCGGCAGTATACGTGGGTGAAGGGCTCAGCTGGGCTGCTGTCTATGGCTCGACTTGACAGGTTTTACATCCAGAAACATCACAGGAACCTCATAGCTAACTGCTCCATTCTTCCAACTGGTTTATCTGATCACTGTCTTGTTTTCCTTCAAGTCTCTTTTCTCTCTGCTCTTCTGTTAAATCCTACTGGCACTTTAATAATAATCTACTGAAAGACCCCCACTTCATCAACTGTTTCAAATACTTCTGGACACAATGGAGATACAAAAAGAAGACTTTCTCTTCACTGAGGCAATGGTGGGATTGCTCAAAAACTGAGATACGCGTATTGTGTCAACAATACACCGAGCAGACCACCAGGGATGTGAATGCGGCCATTTCTGAACTGGAGAAGGATATTGAGGAACTTCATTCAGTTTTATGTAATAACTTTGACGGCAGCACTTTTGAGTCCCTCAAAACTAAGAAACAATTATTGATGGACCTTATAGACAAGAGAGTCAACGGCGCACTCGTCCGCTCGAGAATGCAGTCGCTCACCCAGATGGACGCTCCCACGCAATTTTTTTTTAGTTTGGAAAAAACAATTGGCCAAAGTAAGACCATTAACTGTTTAAAAAATGACAAAGGTCAAGACCTGCTGGAGCCTGAAGCTCTTCGGTCCTGGGCACACCACTTTTACCAGCAACTGTTTTCTGCGGACATTGAAGAGGTACCTTTGGACTCGTCATGCTTTCTCCAGAACTTACCTCAGGTTCCAGATGGAGAGAAAGACATCCTGGAAACTACGATCTCTCTAGATGAGTTGACCACAGCGTTGAATGGGCTGAACATTGGGAAGTCCCCAGGAATTGACGGTTTGCCTGTTGAGTTTTTTAAAGCTTTTTGGTGTCACCTTGGCGCTGATCTGGCAGAGGTTTTCTGTGAAAGTCTGCAAGTGGGTGAACTGCCCCTTTCCTGTCGCAGGGCGGTTATCACACTACTCCCAAAGAAAGGAGACCTCACGGAGCTAAAGAACTGGCGCCCAGTAAGCCTGCTGTGTGCGGATTACAAAATCTTCTCCAAGGCCCTGGCTAACCGGTTAGGAAGAGTCATGGCGAGTATCGTGAACCCGAGCAGACATACTGTGTCCCAACAGGTGTATTCTGGACAACATCTTCCTGGTTCGGGATGTGATTGATGCGCCAGGCTCTTTGGGTTTGACGCTGGTCTTTTATCACTGGATCAGGAGAAGGCGTTTGACAGGGTGGACCACAATTACCTTTTAGCAGTGCTGAAGGCCTTTGGCTTTGGACCTTCGTTCATTAAACACGTTGGACTTTTATATCACAACATGTTTAGTGTCGTGAAACTCAATGGCACACTAACCGCCCCCTTCAAGGTCACCAGAGGGGTACGTCAGGGCTGCTCTCTTTCTGGTATGCTCTTCTCGCTCTCCATCGAGCCGCTACTACAACAACCGATCCGCCTTCAAGGTCTGAACATCCCTCAGTGCCCGAATTTACAGCTCAAGGTGGTCGTGTATGCGGATGACTTGACCGTGTTCATCTGTCATCATGGAGACATCACGGAGCTGAAACATTGCCTGGATGAATTTGAGAAACTGTCATCGGCAAAAATTAACTGGGACAAAAGTACCGCATTTTTAATTGGCAACTGGAGGGATGGAGACCCACCGGACCTACCTGGTGGCCTTAAGTGGAACAGGAGAGTCTTCAGATACCTGGGGGTGTTTTTAGGACAAGGGAGGAGTAGCTGAGGAAAACTGGGCAGACTGGGCGGAAAAAGTTCAAGCCAGACTGAAGAAGTGGAAGTACCTTCAAAAGGAGATCTCCTGTCGAGGCAGGGTCCTTATTATTAATAACTTAATAGCCTCCATGTTCTGGCATAAGTTACATTGTATAGACCCCCCAATATCTGTCATCAAGACCATCCAGGGCATTATATTAGATTTCTTTTGGGATGGCCTACATTGGGTGAAGCGCAGTGTCCTGTATCTGCCTGTAGAAGAGGGCGGTCAGGGACTCATTGACTTGGTGAGCAAGATGGAGGCCTTTAGGTTACAGGCGTTACATCGGCTCTTATACGGCCCTGAGCACCTGCCATGGAGACAGCTGGCCTTTACCTTATTTCGTGGGGTAAGGAATTTAAATTTTGCTGAACATTATTTTTATTACACTCTGCCAACGTTGTTGGGTCTGACCTGCCGAATTTTATAAATCTGCACTTCAGGTCTGGCACAGAAAGTTCAGGAGGACCAGGCTAAATCTGGAAAGTATTTTTGGTTCTTGGAAGAACCTTTAGTCTGGAATCCTCTTTTAGACTGTCCGTTATTGTTTTCTGGATCATTCGTATCAATTCTGTTAAACAAAAGAATTTTAAAAATAAGACATTTATTTGATACCAACATGAGGTGCTGGCACACCCCTGCCCACCTAGCGACAGTCCTGGGGATCAGATCAGTACGCCTGGTTGACTTTTTCTTAGTCAAGTAAAACAGCACTGCGGAGGTCAGGAGCGAGTTCACTGTGTGACGAGTACTTCACAGGTGAGGGGACACCAGAGGCAGAGATGACATCACCCACCATCATTGTAAGACCACACGTCACTGACCACACTGACAGACCTGGGCACCTTCTCAGATTTGGGACTCTGGTTGAGAAAGACTTTGAACTCTTTAACAAAAAAGAACTTTATAAACTGTGTGTCAAAGTGACATTTTATAATCAGTGAAAAGAGCTGCCAGATACACAGTGGAGGAAAGAACTGCAGGCCTCTGAGAACATCACACCTTCATGGAGAGCTTTTTATAAACTCCCGTTACAGAAAAGACTTGGGGATCTGCAGTGGAGGATAACACACTCGGCCTTAGCCACAAACTCATTTCTGAATATAATTAACGCTTCAGAGACTGACCAGTGCCCGTTCTGTGACACGAGGGAGACCATCTTTCATCTGTTCATACACTGTGAACGGCTGAGGCCTTTATTCATGTTCTTGGATTTAATTCTTAGTGGTTTTGGTTTTGGTCTCTCAAAATTAACTTTATCTTTGGTATTAACTATAATCAAAAAAATAGGAATAAGTCTGTTCTTGGGAATTTCCTCTTAGGACAGGCCAAGTTGGCAATCCTAAAAACAAGGAGAAATAAAGAGAGAAACTTAATGGGGACCGACGCTCTGCTGCTGTTCAAAGTTTTAATTAAAAGTCGACTGAAACTCGAATTCATGTACCATAAACTAACAAACAATTTAGAAATGTTCAGCGACATGTGGGGGACACGACAGGTACTGTGTGCTGTGGAGGGGGGCGAACTGGTGATCAACTGGGAATGAAAAGTATTGGTGGGCTTCAACAATATGCTCTAATTAATGTGGAGTAGGAGGAGTGTAAAGGGGCAGTGGTGGTTGTCTGATATATAACTTTTGTTTATCTTGAATATTGGGACTGTTTGTCTTATGACTGTGTATATTGTTAATGTTCATAATAAAGGTCATTTTAAAATAAATATCTATCTATCTATCTATCTATCTATCTATCTATCTATCTATCTATCTTTCTATCTATCTATCTATCTATTATATAGTGCCTTTCTATCTATCTATCTATCTATCTATCTATCTATCTATCTATCTATCTATCTATCTAAATCCACTTCTGGCTTCTCTCCAAGACATGGATGACTCACAATTTTATCCAAATAAACAGCAAAAAACTCAGGTGCTCCTCATTGGCTCTAAATCTACACTTGCTAAGGTTAACCATTCTTCTATTTTGATTAACAATATTAACACAAACATCTCTTCTCAAGTTTAGAGCCTGGGTGTTCTTTTTGACAGAACTCTCTCTTTTTCTTCACCATATAAGTAACATTTCTCAGACTGCCTTCTTCTTAGTATCGGGCGTGCTAATTGACAATATTCTTGACATAGTAAATTCGTCATTAGATATGGGGGTCCTCCCAGACTGTCTTAAGACTGCTGTAGTTAAACCCCTGCTCAAGAAAAATAATCTCGACCCCTCTACTTTTGAAAATTTTAGACTCATCTCTAACCTGCCTTTCTTAAGTAAAATCCTAGAGAAGGCAGCCATTATGCAGTTAAATGACCACCTCAATAAACCTGCTATTCTTGATACATTTCAGTCAGTTTTTAGAACAAATCACAGCACAGAAACTGCACTCGATAAAGAAGTAAATGATTTGCGGGTAAATGCAGACAGAGGCCATTTATCTGTTCTCATCCTCTTAGATCTGAGTGCCGCATTTGACACCATTGATCACAATATTCTTAGAAATCGCCTTAGTCAATGGGTGGGCCTCTCTGGCAGGGTCTTAAATTGGTTTGAATCCTACCTGGCAGGGAGAAAATTCTTTGTGAGTTGTGGTAATCACATCTCAAAGACACAGGATATCCGATATGGTGTTCCACAAGGCTCTATCCTGGTCCGCTGCTCTTCTCAATCTACATGCTTCCGTTAGGTCAGATTATCTCAGGGCACAACGTGAGCCACCACAGCTATGCTGATGACACACAGCTGTACTTATCAATAGCAACTGATGACTCCGACTCTCTCGATTCACTAACAGATTGTTTTACTGGTATTTCTGAATGGATGAGAAGTAATTTTCTCAAATTAAATAAAGAGAAAACTGAAATTTTAATGATTGGCAATAATGGATATAATAAGGTAATCTATATTAATAAAAGGCAAAGCCCTCACTCATTCACTCACTCACTCACTGACTCATCACTAATTCTCCAACTTCCCGTGTAGGTAGAAGGCTGAAATTTGGCAGGCTCATTCCTTACAGCTTACTTACAAAAGTTAAGCAGGTTTCATTTTGAAATTCTGCGCGTAACAGTCATAACTGGAACCTACTTTCGACCATATATACGACCATAGCCTGCAGCTCAGTCTCCATGAGAGGCGGAGTTGCGTCCCTCATCGTCACGCCTCCCACGTAATTGAGTGCCTGCCCATATAAGGCCTTCCGTCAGCGGCAAACCAATAGACACGCTGCCGCTAAATATTCGCGGGTGAAGGACTGTGCTTTTGCATACGAAGATGAGATGGTCAGGGATAGACTAGTGTTTGGCACAAACTCAGCGAAAGTGCGAGAGAAACTTTTAAGTGCCGGGTCTGAGCTAACATTAAATAAAACCGTGGACATCGCAAGACCGCACGAGAGAGCACAAGCACAACTGAGAACCTTCGATGCATGTACTCCGAGCGGCTCACGTGAACTGACTGTGAACGCAGTACGCAGAGAACAAGCAAGAACTCCAAAGAGCGCTGAACAAAAAACGCATTACACAATTGAGAAGGCAGCAAAAGAATATGAAGCGAGTGACGCATACAAGCATATTCATAAGTGCAGCTACTGCGGAAAAAGTCAATGTCCAGCTAAAGGAAGACAGTAAAAAATGTGGTAAATTGAAGCACTTCGCTAAAGTTTGTAGGACTGGGAAAGGTAAACCCGTACATGCAGTGTGTGATGTCTCAGATAAAGAGGACGACGAGCTGCTTATTGATGCAGTAAGAACGGAACAACCCTCTGACGCTGAACAAGCCTTTGTAGACATGTCAATATTAAAGCAAGGTGTAAAGCTTAAGTTTAAATTAAGTTCATAGACCCCGGGAGTACTTCTGGAGTACAGCACTACAAGCTGCTCAGGCAGAAGTTCCTTACAGTAGGGATTGTCTGTCCCTGTAGCACCCCCTGGTGGCACCCATGGAACCCAACAGGGTTGTGTAATAGGACTGCAATTCCCAGCCTGCCCTGCGAGTATCCATCCAGACACCGTAGACAGGGCTGTCTTAACGCATGGGCACACTGGGCAGTTGCTAATCTATGTGTGTTGTGTAGGGGTAGAGGCCCCAGTTCACTGCTTTGCCCAGGTGGCCTATAATTCTGTTAAGACAGCCCTGACCATTGACCAGGGAGACTGCCACCTGTTGTATCAGGGGAGTAAATACTCCATGTAGGTGTTCTCCCCAAAACCCCCACACACCCACGTCCTTCCATTAAACTGGACTCCCGGCCAAGGAAAGGACCCTTGTACCATCCCAGCAGGGACGCCAGTCCATGCTTAGTGTCCGTGACAAAGTCAATAAGTTATTTCATAAGTACACCAAACAAACCAATTCAATAGTCAGTCAGTCAGTCAGCCATTATCCAACCCGCTACATCCTAACACAGGGTCACGGGGGTCTGCTGGAGCCAATCCCAGCCAACACAGAGCACAAGGCAGGAACAAATCCACAGGCAGGGCGCCAGCTCACCGCAGGGCCCACGCACACACACATCAAACACATACCAGGGACAATTTAGGATCCTCAATGCACTTAACCTGCATTAACGTGGACACGGGGAGAACATGCAAACTCCACGAAGCGAACCCGGGTCTCCTTACTGCAAGGCAGCAGCACTACCCACTGTGCCACCGTGCCACCCTCCAATTCAATAGTTTGCTGTGTGACAGATAGGGGGCACTATTGTCCCCTTGAACCCTCAGACCACACGTCAGGCACCAGATAAAAGTCAGAAATAAATTTAATTTCATAAATTGTGTACAAAGCACCGCCACCTCCACAGTAATCCACAATAATCACAATACAATAATCAATCCTCCGTCACCCTTCCACCCAACTCAGCTCAATCTGCTGGGGCTTCCCAGAGTCCTTTTAGAGTCCATGACCCGGAAGTGCTTCTGTCCCTCAGTCCACGTGATTTCCCAGCACTTCAGGGTCAAATGTAAACTCCTTCTTTTCTTCAGCCCGGACTATACGGAAAATACAAGTCCCTGAGCCTCCCTGCAGCGTCCCCTGGCAGCCCCCACGGTATTCCAGCAGGGCATTATGGACCTTGAAGTTTTAATTCACAGCCCTGCTGGAATTCGGGGCACATCCATGTTGCAGGGATGGCTCCATCTGGCAGTTTGGGGGTATTGGCCAGGATAAACTGCCCTATACCACAGCTGATAAATGAAAGAATAAAACTATTCAAACACGACCTAATGAATTCTTTTCTTAATTTCGTTTTTCCTTCTTCTTGCTTCTCTTTCCTTTCCTTTAAGAGTGGCGCCCTCGTGTGACTTCACACTGGTGTCTTTGACGGTGCTGCCCTAGTGACTCGGGTTCAGGTGCTGATTCCGCATGTCCTCCTCTTCTCCCTGCACTGGTCTCCTCACAGTCCCACTCGGCAGGTTGATGGTCAAGCGGTGTAAGTGTGCGTGTGTGTGTGTGCGCATTCGGACCTTTGTGAGTTCACTGGCTGGTGGGATTTTTAAGCTAACTGGCATTCTGGTCAGAACTGGTACCTGATGCATGCCTGATGATGATGATGATGATGATGGGATGCCCCCGATGACCCTGAAGGGGATGATGACGAGGTGTATGACTGCAAGTAGACCCCAAACTCGGAGACAGGACTAGTGTCCCCCCCTCTAGGATGGACAGATAGGGCAGGAGCGCTGTCAACCCCCAAAACCCCACCCAGCTCTACAGTCCCGTCCACCCTCGATGTTTCGAGGTTGATTCTCCTTATTAAAATGAATGAGTCGACCTGCCCCTCATTTTGTCTAGGTTGCTAGGGGGTCCTCTGCTTTTTCTTCTCTCTGGACGTGCCATATTTCTTTTCTCATTCTAATGATGAATAAAAAGCCATAATGATAATAAAGTTGAACTGCCTTCCACACTGGCCAGTCCAAATTCAAGCTGCTCCCCAGAGCACATTGTCTAAAACCCAATGGCTTTCCTGTTGTTATGCAGAGCTTTGGGGGGGGATGGTTTGTGCCCATCTGTCGAGCAGGCTGTCCTCCACGGGCCCGCGACGTCCCAGGAGGAATCGTTAGGGGAGAAGCGTTGAATAGATTACATCCATCCCCTAATCACGAGCTGTAATCCACGCACTCAGACAGAAAATCCAATGATTTTAATTGCCCCTCCTTCCCAAACACACACACTGGCGCACGCGGGGGCCGCCATCTAAACCCGGCATTTTTCAATTAGCTCAGTCTTTTGCATTTTTATTTAAAAGTAATGAATTCCCTTTCATGAGCAGAGAGGAGGCTGGCAGAGCCACACGTGTTTGGCACAACCCTGCCCGCGGGATGTGTGTGGCCGTGGGAACTCTGCGGTTTTTAATGACATCTTACTAATTAGTACTGACACAAATGACGACCTCCTTCTCATTATTGCCATAGACATGCCAGCGCAAGGCAATGAGGGGCTACTCAGTGAGGCCAGCCAGTCCATAAAGACTGACCAGTACTGCTGCCATTCTTGCCACTCTGGGAATTTTCCTCTAAGTGTCCTTTGGGTGGAGGAGACCACCATCCTTCTGACTGTCTTTTGAGCTGAAAGAGACCACCATCCCTTTAAATGTCATTTGGGTTGGAGGACTCCACTTTCCTTCTGGTTGTCTTTTGGGTTCAGGAGTCCAGCATCCCTCTGAATGTCCTCTGAGGGCAGGAGACCACTGTCCCTCTGGCTGTGCCTTGGGTGGAGGAGACCACTGTCCCTCTGAATGTCCTTTGGGCTGGAGGAGACCACCATCCTTCTGACTGTCTTTTGAGCTGGAAGAGACACCACCATCCCTTTAAATGTCCCTTGGGTTGGAGGACTCCACTTTCCTTCTAGTTGTCTTTTGGGTTCAGGAGTCCAGCATCCCTTTGAATGTTCTTTGAGATGGAGGACACCACCATTTCTCTGACTGTCCTTTGGGTTGGAGGACCCCACTGTCCCCCTGACTGTACTTCGGGTGGAGGAAACCACCGTCCCTTTGGCTGTTCTTTGGGTGGAGGAGATCACCATCCTTTTGAATGTCCAATAAGCTGGAGGACACCACCATTTCTCTGACTGCCCTTTAGGTGGAGGAGACCACTGTCCCTCTGAATGTCTTTTGAGCTGGAGGAGACCACCATCCATCTGATTGTCCTTTGGGCTGGAGGACTCCACTGTCCCTGTTGGTTGTATTTTGGGTTCAGGAGACCACCATCCCACAGAGACGACAAAGAGATGGCATTGGTAGTGTTGGCACCCCCTCTTGCCTTAGTGGGGTATTGCAAACCTTGCCAGAGCCTGAAGATAATTCTAAGGCACCCATGTGAGAATATAAATATATATAAGAGCTCTAGTGATGGCAATTACACACTGAATTAAGGGCTGGTGCTGTTACATAATGCCTGCAGGATGGAAGAATGACAACCTCACCAGGTCTGTCACTTCTGTCCTCCACCCCCCTGGCCCCGCCCCTTGGTAAGGCTGGGTACACAACCAATCTCAAGAGATGTCCTCAAGTTTTGGTTGTCTTTTGCTTTTATCCAGTTATAGCAGGTTCACCCCAAACCACGTCCCTACATCTTTAAGCTTTGTCATAAATATACAGTATATTGTCATAAAAACGAGTCCAAGACATTATAAAGATTTGGGACAGCCACCTGTATATTGTTCTTCCCAACTGCAAAAGGGTTTTCTTTATCAAACAAATGATGTGCATATCACAGAGTCCAAAACAGAACTCGCTATAGTAGCCTAAGATGGAGACTTTAAAGGTCTTGAGAGGAACTGATGTCATCAAAGGGGCCGGAACCAGAAGTGACGTCATCAAAGGGTCCGGCTTCGGAAGTGACGTCTTCAGAGGGGCCGGAACCGGAAGTGACGTCAGCAAAGGGCCCGGAACCGGAAATGACGTCATCAAAGGGGCCGGCTTCAGAAGTGACATCATCAAAGGGGCCGGCTTCGGAAGTGACGTCATCAAAGGGGCTGGCTTCGGAAGTGACATCATCAAAGGGCCCGGCTTCGGAAGTGACGTCATCAAAGGGGCCGGAACCAGAAGTGACGTCATCAAAGGGGCCGGCTTCGGAAGTGACGTCATCAAAGTGCTCGGCTTCGGAAGTGACGTCTTCAGAGGAGCCGGATTGCAGGATTTCCCGAGAAAGGTCTGTAGGGAACTGAGAAAGACATTCAGCGCACTCCGCCGCCCCCTGGTCAGATGTTTTATTACAATTACTCGAGCCCTTTAGCTGCCTCCTACTCGCATGTGAGTGACAATATATTTATATATATATATATATACACTAGGGGTCTGTGCCTCCTGCTCGCTTCGCTTGTTTTTCCAGATACACACTTTTAATATTTTTTTCTTCTTTGAATTGTTGCTATTTCATTAGTTTCACTTTTATTTCAGAACTTCTGTAAAAACAATATTTGAAATCTTTCGAGTCCCAACGTGCTGAATCTTTTTAATGAGGTCCGTGAGACTTGTGTGTAATGACTTTGTACCCTAATTCAGGATAGGCTTCTCTGTTTTTGAATTTCAGCACAGACAAAGCGATCGACATCATCAGCAGTTCATCATTTTTTTTTTTGCAAAGTAACCAATAAATGCATGTGCGGTAAACTCCGTTTTTGAAATTCTCTGACTTAAACTTTCAAAGCGTTACAATATTCACAGTACATACTTCTGACGTATCCCCTGTGTCCATATATTCGATCTCTAATCGCCTTTTCGTTATTTCTCCAAGTAATAATTCCTCTTTGTTTTGTCACTCTTGTTTTTTTCTGCTTTCATATTCTGTATCTTGCTCTGCATGTGATTCACGCCTACATTGTTTTTTGAGTCTTTTGAATTCCAGTTTTCATTCATTTGTTTTTTAACCTCTTTATGACAATTTTACTTTGTTTTCTACTCTGTCTTTCATTTCTGACCTCGCTTTATCCTGCTCTTGTTTCAGTGACCCCTGGTCCGTGGTGATTACTTTCTCTTTTTCGAGTAATAATTTCCATTTGTTTGCGCTACTGCAACCTTTACTTTCTTTTTTTGATACTTTAGAATTTTCCTACTTTCATATTCTTTAACTTTCTGTACATGTGTATCGCACCAACGTTTTTTTTTTTTTTGTTGAGCCTTTCGAGTTCCACTGCTTTCCTAAACTCTAACCTGCTCTGCATGTGTACAGCGCCAACGTCCGGATTGGACCGGCTTTGTTTCACTTCCACTTGTTCCGGGCTGATAATTACTTTCTTTATTTTCTGAATTTGCGCCTAGATTATTCTTTTTCTTTTTTGTCTCTCCAACGCTTTTGAGTCTCTTTTCTTCTTCGCTTACTCGTCGACGTTTCATTATAGCGTATTGTCCTAATACGCTATGCTCAACGCCTTTACACGACTGTGTTGCTGCCTCCCCATTGCTCTTATTTATTTGTAAGTATGGCGTGTCTTGCAAGAATCTCATGTTCCACGTCATCGCGAGACAGTCCTGGGTCACTCTCTTGGCACAAAGTCTCATGTTTAAGGTCCCTGTGAGACGCTCTCTTTAGTCTCGCGGGTCTTTTAAGTGTCTTTGTGATCTTAACGTGAAGATCATGTCTTGTCGCCCTACTGTTTATCTTCGGGATTTTTTTTTTTTTTTAGAATAGAGACATATGTACTGTATATGTATTGTGAAGGACAGCCGGGTCCCATGCCCGGCAGGGACACCCCTGCTGCTTATGTTCCGGGGGAGCCACCATGGGCACTCCAGTACCTCCCCCGGGACGCTTGGTGGCAGCCTCCATGGCTGACGGTGATTCCCCAACCACCCGCAGGGCTCCATGGGAGATGGAGTCCTCCACAGCCTGGTTGGGGGCTCGGATGGCCGCTAGGGGGAGCTGCATGGACTCAGCAGCCTGGCTGGATGAATCTTCAGCCCCACCCGGAGGTGCAATTAGGACCAGGTGGTCAAGCAACTGGAACACTTCCGGGTGGGTTATAAAAAGGGCCAGTCACCACCACTCGAGAGCCAGGGTCGGGAGGAGGAGGACGACGCTTGAGGAGGAGGAAGAAGAGTGTGTTGTGATTTAGTGTTGGTGCTGTGTGGCACAGGGACGACGTGTCCCACAGCTGAAGAAAAATAAAAGTATTTGTACTTTTTATACGTGCCTCCGTGTCTTTCTGTGTCGGGTCAGGCGCCTATATAGCGCCTTTGTTACAGTATGTATGTATGTATGTATGTTATATACATATATATTTATTTATTATATAGATACAGTTGTGCTTGAAAGTTTGTGAACCCTTTAGAATTTTCTATATTTCCGCATAAATATGACCTAAAACATCATCAGATTTTCGCTCAAGTCTTAAAAGTAGATAAAGAGAAACCAATTAAACAAATAAGACAAAGATATTATACTTGGTCATTTATTTATTAAGGAAAATGATCGAATACTACATATATTGTGGTAGACGCCCCTTCAGCATATAAACCAGGGGAGCAAGCATAGGAGACCCAATACCTCCCCCGGACGCTAGATGGCAGCCTCCCTGGGTTGCAGCAGTGCCTCAGACTCCCGCAGGGCTTCATGGGAGTTGGAGTTTGGTGCAGCCATGTTGGCTTTCGCAGGCACCGCCAGGGGGTGCTGTAGGGGAGCTGCAGGGCCCTTTTGGGCAGTATTTTCACCCCACCCGGAAGTGCAATCAAGCACCTGGCGCACTTCCGGGTGCCTAATTAAAGGAGCCAGCAGCCACCACTCCGGGAGTCTGAGTTGGGGGGCGGAGGATGAGGTTGCCTTGGAGGGGTGGTGGAGGAAGAAGAGTGTGGTGTGCTTTAGTTTGGTGTGCTTGGGACTGTGTTAGGGCTGAGGGACACGGGGAAGATGTGAACCTCAGCTGAAGAAAATTAAACCTTTGGTTGATTTTGACGTGCCTCCGTTGTGAGTCTGAGTCAGGTCGGGCTTTTATATAGCGCCTTTTACTATATATATTGTCAGGGATTCCAGGGGAAATGACCCGGCCGGGACGCTGTGAGGGACCGGATGTGGGTCTGCACCCACCCTGGATCACATGGGGGGGCCGCCTTTCCTGGTTGCTTTGGGGGCCACGTGTTAAGGGAATGGAAGCCCCACCCTGCAGGGGCCCGTGGTCACCGCCAGGAGGTGCCCTAATGCCTTGGGGACCTGTTCCCTCAGCACTTCTGCCACACCAGGAAGTGCTGGGGGGAAGATTAGGAAGGACACCCGGAGAGCTACCTGGAGCTCATCCGGGAGACTATAAAAGGGGCCGTCTCCCTTTATTCAGGGCTGGAGTCGGGTGGAAGAGGACGAGGCAAGAGAGGAGAGTGGAGGCGGCCCGAGAAGAAGGCATTTGTGGCCCGGACTGTGAGTGTTGGGGTTTGTGCACTAACTGAATTGGGTCTGAGTGACCATTTAATTGTAAATAATTGTGTAAATAAATGTGTGGTGGTATTTAACAACATGTCCGCCTGTCTGTGTCCGGGTCGGCTCCACAATATATATATATATATATATATATATATCCATGTATTATGAGAATAGATGACGCTATACCAGCGCTTAACCTGACACAGACAGACGCCGGCGGCACACTGATCAAAGCACACACTTTTTTATTTTACAGTTCACAAAGCACAATTCATCATGAAAAACTCACCGTCCTTTTATTTTCTTCTGTAATAAAGCACACAGAAGGCAGAAAAAGGTTTGGTGTGTCACCCCCTATATTGCACAGCGTACAAATCGAAATAACTTCAGCCTTCAAAAAATGGCTCCAGAGCAACGTCCAACACCGGGACAATTAAAGAAAGAAGGAGTTGGGCTTTTATAATAGCCAGGGAGGAAGAGGTGGGGTCCAATAATTGAAGCCGGACGTGACCTCAGTAGGGGGCGTGGTCATGCAAGGGAAACAGGAAGTAGCTTGTTGGTTTCCCTTCAGGGGGATCTGTAAGAGAAGGAGAGGAGAGGTTAGTGCACTTCGATAATACCTGCTCTTGTTTTCCGCCCTCGGTGAAGCCCTTAGCCTGCCTCCCAAGCTCACGTGTGTGACACGTCTTAATTCTTTTCCTTTTCCTTTCATCATCGCCTCTGCCACCTCCTCTCCTCTCCCGCAAAGCTCTGTCCTCTGCCTCCCGACTCCGGCTCCCCGAATGGAGTAAGGCGGCCCCTTTCATGTTGCACCCGGATGACCTTCCTGCAGCATTTCCTGGTGTGGCGGAAGTGCTGCAGCCCATGGCTCTGGAACCATCCATGCACCCCCTGGCAGTGGCGATGGCCCCCCTACAAATAGAGTTTCCCAGCTGTGTGGCCCCCCATACAATCCAGGAGGGCTGCCCTCTTGCGTCCCATTGAGGGATTTGCTCCTCTCCCGGACCTTTGCTTCTCCGGGCGTCCCAGTGAGGCAAGGTCCCCAGCCGTCTTGTCACAGTATATATATATATATATATATATATATATATATATATATATATATATATATATATATATATATATATATTGTCACACACACGCGATTAGGAAGCAGCCATCAAGTCCAAAGGTGAGTGGTACTTTACGAGGTAGAGGGTTGGTTGTGTGCACTAAAATCTCTTTCTCTTTGCTGACAGAAATAAAGAAGAAAATTAAGAAGGCTCTTACCTTACTTCTGGGTCCACAAAATGGCTGCAACAACAACACACACAACTTCTGTGATGTCACTTCCGGTTCCTGTACACTGACGTCACTTCTGGCTATATCTGATGACATCACCTTCCAGCGCTACCATATGACGTCACTTTCCGGCCCTCTCCGATGACATCACTTCCTGGCCGGCAGTAATGACGTCACTTCCGGCCATTCCGGATGACGTCAGTTCCACCATGTCATTTCCTTCCTCCATTTTGTATAAAAACTAATTGCACAATGTCTTCTGTGATCAATTTTTGATTCATTTGACCGCATTTTTTTTTGAGTTATTATGAGTGATTATTCTATCACAATATACTGTATATAGGTATCTCTGTACAGGGTGGTCCAGATCTAATTTTGCAATTATGAAAAGGCGAACACATCGCACCCCCTGTTCGACTAGCAACCGTCTCCCTGCCATTTTAGAATGCGGGGCAGGTGCTGCCATCTATCGACAACAAAAAGAATTTTTGTGAATTCTTAATGTAACAAACTTAATAAGTTATAGCGTAATGAAAATTGCATAATTAGATCTGGACCACCCTATATATATATATATATATATATATATATATATATATATATATATATATATATATTGTCACGCACATATACATAGGAGACAACTGAAGGGCTCTAGTGGCTGCACCTAAATGCCTTTCTCTATCCTCCTTCCTCTGCACACTGGATGATTGACAGCTTAACCATCTCTGATGTCACTTCCGGTCTCCATCCACCTGGACCCGCCTCTTCCTGTCAGAAGGGTCCAAAAGTGGAAGCTTCGCCATCTCGGGATGGTTCTGTTTTGAACTCAGCTTCTGCAAAGGTGGCTCCAGCATATTTGTGTGTTTTCTGATGATTTTTAAAAATATAAAAACAATTATACGGGGTGTTCAGACTGGCACCTCAACTCTTTATTGTTGTCATCTCTTTCTCTTATAATGTATATACTCTTCATATTTTAAATTCATTACATGCATTGGAGAGTGGAAGGTGGACTCTTCATTCTTCTTAGTCCGCTCTGACTAGACAAACACATTCCTAAGTGTGGTCCATGGACCACCGGTGGTCTGTCCGCATGTTCCAGGTGGTCTGTGTGTTGATCTTGTCATATTTCTTAAAAGGATGTTCCTGCTCATAAAGTCACCAGCCACAGAGTGGCCTGTCAGAGTTTCTTGCCGATGACTTTGACTCCACTCCATCTTGCTCAGATCCTGTACGGTTGTTTCCTCTCTTTCTCTCTTTTGACATTTCTTCAATCTTGCAGTCTTCCTCTTTGCTGTCCAAACTAAATCACGTGCAAGAAATGTAACAGGCTGAACTGAGTGTCCGGTACAGACAATAAACACCGCTAGGAAAAAGCTTCAATCATTATTCTTTATCTACATCCTTGTAAGACGTAACGGCGTATCTTATTGGCAAGTCTCACAAAAAGAAAAAAGGAGGCGGCACAGTGGCGCAGTGGTAGCATTGCTGCCTCGCATCCCGGGTCCTCCCTGAGTGGAGTTTGCATGTTCTCCCAGTGTCTGCGTGGGTTTCCTCCCACAGTCCAAAGACATGCAGGTCAGGTGCAATGGTGATCCTAAATTGTCCCTGGTGTGTGCTTGGTGTGAGGGTGTGTGTGTCTTGCAGTGGGCTGGCGCCCTGCCCGGGATTTGTTCCCTGCCTTGCGCCCTGTGTTGGCTGAGATTGTCTCCAGCAGACCCCCGTGACCCTCAGCTGGAAAATGACTGACTGACAAAGGAAAGGAGCATTACGCTCTGTTTATACATTTCCAAGGAATTCATCACAAGATCAGAAAACTGTTAACGTGATTGGTTAGACCCTGTTGCTAACGGGACGTGACATACGTTAATACCTTACATAACCTCAATTAGCCCCGCACACTAGGTTGATTGACAGTCCTGTCAGCTTAAGAGTCGAGTTTTGAAAGTCCCTAAGGTCTTACTGTCTACCACACTACACGACAAGTGTCTATCGTTCTCTGTGTAAAGATACACTACCTAATGTTTGTGTGAAATTTCCCCTTCACAAGTTTCCAACTGTGTCCTCGTGTTTTCGATGAACTCATTTTAAAGTCATTGTCTCGATCCACTGCACTAATTAATTCCCTTCATCATTTTAAACACTTCAGTCAGGTCTCCTCTTCATCTCTGTAAAGGCTCAGCTCCTTCTGTCACTCCTCTTTGTTCACACCTCTTAGTCCTTTAATCAGCCTCGTTGCTCTTCTCAGGACTTTCTCCAGTGCTGTTATGTCCTTTTTGTAGCCTGGAGACCAAAACTGCACCCAGGACTCCAGACGAGGCCTCACCAGTGTGTTATAAAGCTTGAGCAGACCCTCCTGTGACTTGTACTCCACAAATCAAGGCGCTATATAACCTGACATTCTGTTAGCCTTCTTAATGGCTTCTGAACACTGTCTAGAAGTCGATAGCTTAGAGTCCACTGTGACTCCTAAATCCTTCTCATAAGGTGGTCTCTTGATTTTCAGACCTCCCACATGGCCTGGAGGACATCTAAAAGCCATTCATCAAATCTGGTAGTTGGTGGCATGCTTGTTTCAGGACCCTGACAGCCTCCTCAAGTTGCTTATGAGACACAAGGCTGCTGTTATTGCAGACATTAACTTGCTCTTACAGAAAATGATTCCTCACTGTAGCCCTCAATCAGCCTTGTCGCTCTTCTCTGGACCTTTTCTAGTCCTGCTATGTCCTTTTGTAGCCTGGAGACCAAAACTGCACCCAGGACTCACCAGTGTGTTATAAAGCTTGAGCAGACCCTCCTGTGACTTGTACTCCACACATCAAGGCGCTATATAACCTGACAGTCTGTTAGCCTTCTTCATGACTTCTGAACACTGACTGGCAGTTGATGGTTTTGACTCTTTATGTGAAGATAAACTACCTAACATTTCTACAAAAGTTTCCCTTACCAAGTTTACAACTGTGTCCCCGTGTTCTTGACCAATCAGGAAAAGATGACAAAGCCATTTCTAAAATCTCTGGGACCTAACCTGGAGAGTCACAATCTACAAATGGAGACTATTTGAACCAGGAAAGGCCAAAATGACCCCAATGGAACAGTGGTGACTCATTTGAGAAGCCCCAGAGGACCCCAGAAGAACTTTGAAAGAACTCCGGGCCTCTGCATCCTCAGCTGAGGTCAACATCCTCGACTCGAAGACGAGGAAGAGATGGAGGGGAAAAATGGGAGCGCAGCAAGGCGGGAGCCATTGCTATCCACGAGGAACATCAGTGCAAAGAAACAGCGAGATGGTGGACAATGGTGGATGAGTGAAAAGTGCCCTCTGAGGAACAAGCAAGACATACTGTGCGATGCCGCATATCCTGACACTCCGATTGACTGCAGAAATGGCATGGAGGAAAGATGAACCAACCTACAACTGCTTCGTTGATTTCCAAAAGATTTTCAACACTATAAGGCCCGGTCTGATAACACAAGTGTTGAGATTGTTTTCAGTAGACAATAAGGTGGTCCGACTGCTACATCAGGTAACTGAGAGAGGCGGCAGTCCTGGCACTACAAGAACTCGGTGAGTGGTTCACACAAAAGAGTTGGCACGAGACAGGGAGATCCGATCTCTCCACTCATCTTTATTTCCTATTTGGAGAGGGTGCAGGATGGAAATGGAGACAAGCGCAAAGGCGTGATGAGTACGATGTCAACCACCTCCAACTGGCAGATGACGGGGCTGCCAACTTTCTTTCTAAGGAAGTGAGGACATTTGGGTCGCAAAATGAGGACTTTTGAGGACGCCTGTCCCTATGATGCCATAATAACGCCCTTTATACTGTCTTATGTCAGTCAGTCATTCTCCAACCCACTATATCCTAAAACAGGGTCACGGGGGTCTGCTGGAGCCAATCCCAGCCAACACAGAGCACAAGGCAGGAACAAATCCCTGGGCAGGGTGCCAGCCCACCGCAGTTATACTGCCTCATGGCTTTTAAAAATGATACAAACCTTTAGTAGCCTTTTATCATTAGTATTATGATATGATGACCACTAACCACAGTCCCTGGCAAACTAATAACCCATTAAATAGTTTAAATACGCCCAGCCTCGTAAATTAACAGACTTCATTCCTTTCATTCTTATTTGGATAGCTGAGCTGTCGTAAACCAGTTAAAAAATGAAACACATGCTGAATTCACTTCTAGTCAGTCAGTCATTCTCCAACCCGCTATATCCTAACTACAGGGTCACGGGGGTCTGCTGGAGCCAATCCCAGTCAGCACAGGGTGCAAGGCAGGAACAAATCCCCTGGCACCGCCACTTCTAGTAAAATAACAATAATTTCACTCTTTTCAACTTATTGTCATGTATCTACATTCTTTTACAGCAAGGAAAATAAGCACTGAACGCGTCAATGGTTTTCACAGTAAATCTATTTCTAATGGGGCTATCAACATGAAATTTACACCAGATGTTGGTAACAACCCAAGTGATCCACACATGCAAAGAAATCAAAACAAATAAGTCCGTACATTAATTTATGTGGAATAAAGTGGAATGACACAGGGAATAAGTCTTGAACGCCTTGAGCATGGGAAAGGCACTATATAAATAAAATGTATTATTATTATTATTATTAGGGGTGGCATGGTGGCGCTGCTGCCTCGCAGTTAGGAGACCCGGGTTCACTTCCAGGGTCCTCCCTGCGTGGAGTTTGCATGTTCTCCCCGTGTCTGCGTGGGTTTCCTCCCACAGTCCAAAGACATGCAGGTTAGGTGGATTGGTGATCCTAAATTGTCCCTAGTGTGTGTTTGGTGTGTGGGTGGTTGTGCCCTGCGGTGGGCTGGCGCCCCGCCCGGGGTTTGTTTCCTGCCTTGTGCTCTGTGTTGGCTGGGATTGGCTCCAACAGACCCCCGTGACCCTGTAGTTAGGATATAGCGGGTTGGATAAAGGATGGATTATTATTATTATTGAACATGTGAAGAAAACGGAGGTGCAGAAAGGCCTGGAAAGCCAAGACACCAGCTGACAGAAATCTGTCAATCCTGATAGCCCCCCATCAGTGCAAATGACTATCAGCCGCTTTAGTCCTATAAAAAGGCTTCTCATTCCCAAGGTGTCACACAAGAAACATCTCATGATGGGTAAAAGCAAAGAGCTCTCTCAAGACCTTCACAACCTTACTGATGGCACTGGTGACAGACGTATTACTGAAACTGTAATACAGTGAGCACCGTTGGGGTCGTAATCTGGAAGTGGAAAGAACATCATGTCACCATAAACCGGCCATGACCAGCTGCTCTTCACAAGATTTCAGTCAAAAGAATAATCAGAAGAGTCATCCAAGAGCCAAAGACCACTCACCAAGAGCTTCAGAAAGACCTGGAATTAGCAGGTCCAGTAATTGATGCACTCCACCGCCATGGCCTCTACGCACGCTCACCACATAAGACTCCACTGCTGAAGAAAAAGCACGTTGAAGCTCGTTGAAAGTTTGCTGTGCAAAACATTTGGGCAAGCCAAGGAAATCCTGGGAGAGCAGAGTCTGGTCAGATGAGAGCAAAACTGAACTCTTTGGATGTCATTGCACACACACCATGTTTGGAGGAGAAATGGCGCCGCACATCACCTCAAAAACACCACAGCAGCAGTGAAGTTTGGAGGTGGGAACATCAAGTGTGGGGCTGGTACTGGCAGACTTCATGAAATTGAAGGAAGGATGAATGGAGGAAAGTAGCGGGACATTCTTGATAAGAATCTGCTGCCATCTACCAGGATTGCGGCCCCAATGGTGCTCACTGGAACATTCAGAAGTTCAGTAATCCGTCTGTCACCGATGCCATCAGTAAGGTTGTGAAGGTCTTGAGAGAGCTCTGTGCTCTCACCCTTGTTGAGATGCGTCTTGTGTGACACCTTGGGAATGAGAAACCTTTTTATAGGCCATCAGTTAGGACTAAAGAGGCTGATATTCATTTGCACTGATGGGGGTGTTTGTGATGTGAAATTTTACATTCAAGTTGATAAATATTTTGTATGTCTTTATTTGTAACTTAGACAAAGCAATGTAATATTAGTGTTACATTATTGATAATAACAGCAATGGTTTGATGGTTTAAGAACCGCTTCCCCCCTTTTAGGGTGATTTTGTGACAGGGTTGGGGGCCGTGCCTCAAACTAGTTTGGCAAGTGATTCTCTGCTAAAGTCTCTCTCTCAACCCCCACAAGAAAGCCAGGCTGTCTAACTGCCAAGCTTCACCTTAACATACGGTTTGGAGGGCAGGTGTGAAGATGTTCTGTCCCCCCAATTGGTCTGAAGTATGCCTGGCTTGTATCAGAAGCCTTTAATTACCGTGACGCCCTATTGGCTGTAGGGGTTGGACAGAAAACCTACACATTTGCTTGCTTTACCTCACTTTCTCTCTTACAACCAAATGATGAAGGAGCATCTCACACACCATGAACTGAAAAGGACAACGCAATGAAGAGCACAGTTTGGCAGCCATATTGAAACGGGCATGCAGCCTGTTCTGAAGAAAGCTGACCACAAATGAGGACTTCACTAGAGACATTTAAAGTAACTAACAAGTCTGTGTGCCGCCTGAAACTACACATCACCATTTATCAGGTTGTATGGTTGCCAATATTCAAATGTACTCTGCATATTGTTATTACTAATGAATATTATCAATAACTAGCAAAATACTCGCGCTTCGCAGCGGAGAAGTAGTGTGTTAAAGAAGTAATGAAAAGAAAAGGAAACATTTTAATAACAACGTAACATGATTGACATTGTCATGAGTGTTGTTGTTATATATATATATATATATATATACACACACACAAACATATATATACATATACACACATATATATAGTATATATACATATACATCCACATATATATACACATATATATGCATACATATGTGTATATATATGTGTGTGTGTATATATATATTGTCAGGGATGCCAGGGGCAACGACCTAGCCGGAATGCCGTGAGGGACCGGAAGAGGGTCAGAGCCCACCCTGGATCACGTGGGGGCCGCCTTCCTGGTTGCTCTGGGGGCCACGGGTACAGGGCATAGAAGCTCCACCCTGTAGGGGCCCGTGGTCACCGCCAGGAGGCGCCCAATGCCTTGGGGACCTGTTACCCCAGCACTTCCGCCACACCAGGAAGTGCTGGGGGGAAGATTTAGGACAGCACCCGGAGAGCTGCCGGGAGGACAGCCGGCACTTCCACCACGCTGGGGCGTGGCCAGAGGAGGAATGCCGGGAACACCTGGGGCTCATCCGGGACTGTTTAAAAGGGCCGTCTCCATTCATTCAGCTAGAGTCGGGTGGAAGGAGGACAAGGCAGAAGAGAGTGGAGACGGCCTGTCTGTGACCGGGCCTCGTCCACAATATATATATATATATATATATATATATATATATATACATACATATACATACACACACACACATATATATACATATATATGCATATACATATGTACATATATACACATATATACTGCTCAAAAGAATTAAAGGAACACTTTTTAATGAGAGTATAGCATAAAGTCAATGAAACTTCTGGGATATTAATCTGGTCAGTTAAGTAGCAGAGGGGTTGTTAATCAGTTTCAGCTGCTGTGGTGTTAATGAAATTAACAACAGATGCACTAGAGGGGCAACAATGAGATGACCCCCAAAACAGGAATGGTTTACCAGGTGGAGGCCACTGACATTTTTCCCTCCTCATCTTTTCTGACTGTTTCTTCACTAGTTTTGCATTTGGCTACAGTCAGTGTCACTACTGGTAGCATGAGGCGATACCTGGACCCTACAGAGGTTGCACAGGTAGTCCAACTTCTCCAGGATGGCACATCAATATGTGTCATTGCCAGAAGGTTTGCTGTGTCTCCCTGCACAGTCTCACGGTCATGGAGGAGATTCTAGGAGACAAGCAGTTACTCTAGGAGAACTGGAGAGGGCCATAGAAGGTCCATAACCCATCAGCAGGACCAGTATCTGCTCCTTTGGGCAAGGAGGAACAGGATGAGCACTGCCAGAGCCCTACAAAATGACCTCCAGCAGGCCACTGGTGTGAATGTCTCTAACCAAACAACCAGAAAGACTTCATGAGGGTGACCCATGGGCCCCATGTCCTCTAATGGGCCCTGAGCTCACTGCCCAGCAGCATGCAGCTCGATTGGCATTCGCCATAGAATACCAGAATTGGCAGATGCACCACTGGTGCCCTGTGCTTTTTACAGATGAGAGCAGGTTCACCCTGAGCACGTGACAGAAGTGAAAGGGTCTGGAGAAGCCATGGAGAACATTATGCTGCCTGTAACATCATTCAGCATGAGCAGTTTGGTGGTGGGTTAATGATTGTCTGGGGAGGCATATCCATGGAGGGTCACACAGACAGCTACAGGCTTGACAAAGGCACCTTGGCTGCCATTAGGTATCAGGATGAAATCCTTGGACCCATTGTCAGACCCTATGCAGGTACAGTGGCTCCTGGTGCACGACAATTCCTGGCCTCATGTGGTGAGAGTATGCAGGCAGTTCCTGGAGGATGAAGGAATTGATACCATTGACTGGCCACCACACTTTCCTGACCTAAATCCAATAGAACACACCTGGGACATTATGTTTTGGTCCATCCAATGCCACCAGGTAGCACCTCAGACTGTCCAGGAGCTCAGTGATGCCCTGGTCCAGATCTGGGAGGAGATCCCCACAACACCATCTGTCATCTCATTAGAAGCATGCACCGATGTTGTCAGGCATGTATACAAGAACACAGGGGCCATACAAAGTGCTGCGTACAATTTGGAGTTGCTGCAATTCAATTTGGGCAAAATGGACGAGCCTGCCACATAATTGTTTCACTCTAATTTTTGGGGCGTCTTTGAATTCAGGGCTCTGTAGGTTGATCATTTTCAGTTTAATCAAACGATGTGGCATCCTTTCGTTCCTAACACATTACCCAGTCTATATCAGTATAGATATCCAGGAGGATTTCTTTTTCCCATTGAGATCTGATGTGTTTTTAAAGTGTTCCTTTCATTTTTTTGAGCAGTTTATACAGTATACATATCCACATATATATATATATTAGGGGTGGGACTTTAGAAAATTTATCTAATTAATTAGAGGCTTTGTAATTAATTAATCTTGATTCATCGCATGTAATCGCACATGTAAATTTGCCCCAAAGCGCAAATGTTTTTTTTAATTTAAAAGGGTTTTAGTGGGTGACAGAATCAAATAATAGACATGGACATGAATATTGTAAACTCAAGCTCTTTTAATTTCTGAAAAAAAAAAATGCATTCAAGCTGCATTTCAATTCAAATTAGAATCATCATCCGTGGCTAAAATTGGGCAGACTTAAAAATAAAGTGGTATTCTGCGTACTTTAAGTACATGTTCAGAATGGTATTGTCTTTAAATAATAAGAAAAATTTTAACAAAGTGCAGTTTTTCTTCTTAAAAAAAATAAGGCAGAAACATAAAAGGTAATTTGAGCAGCTTCACCTTTAAACTCTGAGTAACCTCAGCCAAAATTATTTTGTACATTAGGCTAAAACAGTGTGATCATTGAACATTTTGTAATTAGATGTATTTAGAATTACTAACGGTCACGGAAGTCCAATGATCCCCAGTAAGAGCCACAAAGTCCGCTTTCTGTAATGCATCTAATTTTGCTTGCTTTTCAGTGTCATAAAGCTGTTGAATTTTCCTTGAAATAGTCTCTCGACACGGCAGTTGTAAAGTTGGATCACCTGACGCTAACCGTAGCACATTTTCTAACCCCCTATCTTCCAGCACTGTGAATGGTCTACAGTCCAATGCAATCCATTTTGCGAGAGAATTTGTAAGTGTTTGACCGATGTTGACTTACTAATTTTACTTATTACTAATAAGGGCTGCCGACACCTTTCGTTGGTACTCGAACTCCTACTGCTAGTGCTAACAGCATACACAGTTTCTGTGTTCGCTGTAACATGTTTTGCATTTAGATGGTACCGTAAGGTTCAAGTGCCTCTGTGTTATGCAAACTCCTTTTTCCACAGTTTGCACAAAACCACGCTTTTATCAAGGCTTCCATCGGGTAGTCTTTTTAAATTGAAATTTTCCTCCAATCAGTCCTAGCAACGAGCTTTCTTCCGGCTCTTACATTTTTGTAGCTCTGATGTGTGCATCAATGTAATCGGTGTACCAGGAAATCATGCATCGACAGAAGTTCCCCTTTGCTTGTGATTAAATGCGTGATTTTTAACGCGTTATGGAGCACATGCATCGAAGCTTCTCAGCTGTGCTTGTGCTAAGAAAAGGAAACATTTTAAAAATAACGTAACACGATTGTCAATGTAATCTTTTCTAAGTAGTGCCTGTAGGATTCAGAGTGTGGAGAAACTCTAGAGACAGCGTGTGTATTAACTTGTGGATTCTTCTGTGAGTATTTGGTGGCAGCGTCACAAAGTTGGTTCCTCAAGACCGCGTTAGCTGCGGAGCTCAGCTCAGAGCGAAATGAGGTGAATGGGAGGGGAGATGATGACGTGACTCCCCCACCCGCCTTAACTGTCAATCCCCCCACAAACACAGTCTCGGAATTTGCATAAGCACAGCCCCTCACCAGCATTTTTAACTTAGTTACAAAGTGATCAAAACTCTCGTTTATATTCCACGTGATCTCATTAAACTTGTACTCCGCATTAGCCGTGGGCATGACAAACGCCAGCGGCAGCCTGTCTATGAACTTCATTTAAACTTTAGGTTTACACCGTGCTTTGTTTCTGAAGTAGCAGCACACATGAATATGGTAGTATATGTCACTCGCTCGCTTCTTATTGTTTCTCTGCCTTCTGAATTATATAATGCATGTTTTCTTCAGCACTTTTTGGAGGTCTTCCTGGTTTTCTACGCACTGCATTGACAGTCAGTTCACGTGATTACGTGGGAGGCGTGATGATGTCACACAAAACTCCAGCCCCCACGGCCATCGAGCTCAACTCCATTACAGTATATGGAGAAAAATAGCTTCCAGTTATGACCATTACGCTTAGAATTTAGAAATAAAACCTGCCCAACTTTTGTAAGTAAGCTGTAAGGAATGAGCCTGCCAAATTTCAGCCTTCTACCTACATGGGAAGTTGGAGAATTAGTGATGAGTGAGTGAGTGAGTGAGTGAGTGAGTCAGTGAGTGAGGGCTTTGCCTTTTATTAGTATAGATACATTAGATAGACTTGAAAGGCACTATAAGATAGATAGATAGATAGATAGATAGATAGATAGATAGATAGATAGATAGATAGATAGATAGATAGATAGATAGATATGAAAGGCACTATATAATAGATAGATAGATAGATAGATAGATAGATAGATAGATAGATAGATAGATAGATATGAAAGGCACTATATAATAGATAGATAGATAGATAGATAGATAGATAGATAGATAGATAGATAGATAGATAGATATGAAAGGCACTATATAATAGATAGATAGATAGATAGATAGATAGATAGATAGATAGATAGATAGATAGATAGATAGATAGATAGATAGATACTTTATTAATCCCAAGGGGAAATTCACATAATCCAGCAGCAGTATACTGATACAAAGAAACAATATGAAATTAAATAGTAATAAAAATGAAAAAATTAAAATAAAATTAATGTTCGCATTTACTCCCCCGGGTGGAATTGAAGAGTCGCATAGTGTGGAGGAGGAATGATCTCCTCAGTCTGTCACTGAAGCTACTCCTCTGCCTGGAGATGATCCTGTTCAGTGGATGCAGTGGATTCTTCATGATTGACAGGAGTTTGCTTAGTGCCCGTCGCTCTGCCACAGATGTTAAACTGTCCAACTTTAATCCTACAATAGAGCCTGCCTTCTTAACAAGTTAGTCCAGGCGTGAGGCGTCCCTTTTCTTTATGCTGCCACCCTAGCACACCACCGCGTAGAAGAGGGCACTCGCCACAACCGTCTGGTAGAACATCTGCAGCATCTTACTGCAGATGTTGAAGGATGCCAACCTTCTCAGAAAGTATAGTCTGCTCTGACCTTTCTTACATAGAGCATCAGTATTGGCAGTCCAGTCCAATTTATCATCAGCTGCACTCCCAGATATTTAAAGGTCTGCACCCTCTGCACAGTCACCTCTGATGATCACGGGGTCCATGAGGGGCCTAGGCCTCCTAAAATCCACCACCAGCTCCTTGGTCTTGCTGGTGTTAAGATGTAAGTGGTTTGAGTCGCACCATTTAACAAAGTCTTTGATTATCTTCCTGTACTCCTCCTCCTGCCCACTCCTGATGCAGCCCACAATAGCAGTGTTGTCAGTGAACTTTTGCACGTGGCAGGACTCCGAGTCATATTGGAAGTCTGATGTGTATAGATTGAACAGGACCGGAGAAAGTACAGTCCCCTGCGGTATTGCTGCACACAATGTCAGACCTGCAGTTCCCAAGACGCACATATTGAGGTCTGTCTGTAAGATAGTCCACAATCCATGGCACCAGGTGTGAATCTACTCCCATCACAGTCAGCTTGTCCCTAAGGAGCAGAGGTTGGATGGTGTTGAAGGCGCTAGAGAAGTCCAAAAACATAACCATTACTCAAAGTATAACTTAACTCCTGCTTGTCTTTTACTACACCTAATTGCCTGAGGTTATAGATGTAGAAGGGAAGGTGTGGAGAAGTTATAGAGTACAATATCTGATAAACAGTAAGTAAGTCTGTGAGATTTGAGGCATTCTGACAAAAGCTACATATTAATAATACAAAAGGGGAAAGCAGAGCAAAATAATACTCTACCAAGACAAAACAGGGGGCTATCAGGATTGACAGATTTCTGTCAGCTGATGTCTTGGCTTTCCAGGCCTTTCTGCACCTCCTTTTCTTCAGGTGTTCAATACTTTATTCCCTGTGGCATTCCACTTTATTACACATCACTTCATTTATGGACTTGTTTGTTTTGATTTCTTTCCATGTGTGAATTGCTTGGGTTGTTACCAACATTTCCTACACTGGTTACCTGTGCCATTTAGAATTGACTTTAAAATCCTGCTGATGTTTAACAAAGCCTTCAATAATCTGCTCCATCCCATATCCCAGAATGCCTCTCACCTTACACTCCAAATCATAACCTTAGATCTTCAAATGAGGGTCTGCTTAGAATTCTAAAGAAGTGGTGAGGCGGGTGGCCTTCTGCTGTTAGGCACCTCAGATCTGCAGACTTGACCGACAGAAATTCACCAGGCTGATACGGTGGTCACTTCAACAAACGGATAAAAACTCATTACTTTAAAATGACTTACTCAAGAGCTTCATTTTAATGTAACCCTGATGTTCTGTATATGCATTGAATTATCATTACTATCATGGCTCCACAATCCATACTAAGCCCTATTTCCTCTGCTGTTCTTTTCCAGTTTTTCTGTGACGTCGGTCTGCGCCCCCACCACCTGCTCAGGGCGCCATGCAGCCCCTCCATTGATGGATTGAAGGCCAGAGGTCCACATGACCAGCATCATCTAATTCTTTCACGTGAAGCCTGAAAACCACAAGGACTGATTGATATCATTGATGTTAGTGGGGGCATGGTGGTCTTGTGGCCTCGGGACCCCAGCAGATTTTGATTTTGTGTTTTTTTTTTTTTTTGTTTCCTCCAGTCCTCTGGAGTTTATTTTTTTGTTTGTTTTTTTCTGTCCTCCTTGGCCATCGCACCTTAATTTTATTCGATGTCAATTAATATTGCCTAATTTGATTTTTTCTTTCTTTATCTTGTAAAGCACTTTGAGCTCCATCTTTTGTATGAAAAATGCGTCAGAAATAAATGTTGTTGTTTTTGACATCTGGTGAACATTTCACGTCGATGGCCCCATTAAGAATAGATTTACTGAGAAAAACGTTGATGCGTTCAGTACTTATTTTCCCGGCTGTATTTTTTTCCATCCATCCATCCATTATCCAACTCACTATATCCTAACTACAGGGCCACAGGGGTCTTTTAGAGCCAATCCCAGACAACACAGGGTGAAAGGCAGGAACAAATCCCGGGCAGGGCGGCAGCCCACCGCAGACTGAAGCTATTTTTCTCAGCAAATCTGATATAACCTGATAAAACAAAAGAGATATGTTGTTCCAGTAGTTTGTGAACTTGCACTTTCTTTTCGGCATAATGGGTATTCGTGAATTTATGTGAATGAAAATATTATCCATCCATCCATCCATTATCCAACCCGCTTTATCCTTATTCGAGGGTCTGCTGGAGCCAATCACAGTCAGCACAGGTTGCAAGGCAGGAAACAAACTCCGGGCAGGGCGCCAGTCCACCGCAGTGCACACACACCCACCCACACACCAAGCACACTGAGAGAATTATCCATCCATCCAGTTTCTAACCCGCTGAATCCGAATACAGGGTCACGGGGGTCTGCTGGAGCCAATCCCAGCCAGCACAGGGCAGGAACCAATCCTGGGCAGGGCGCCAACCCACCACAGGACACACACAAACCAAGCACACACTAGGGCCAATTTAGAATCGCCAATCCACCCAACCTGCATATCTTTGGATTGTGGGAGGAAACCGGAGCGCCCGGAGGAAACCCACGCAGGCACGGGGAGAACATGCAAACTCCACGCAGGGAGGACCCGGGAAGCGAACCCGGGTCTCCTAACTGCGAGGCAGCAGCGCTACCACTGCGCCACCGTGCCACCCTGAGAGAATTATGGAAATATTAAATTATTTGAAGAGGTGACTTATTACTTGATCAACTGATAGCTAAAAAGATATTGCATTTATATGACAGATTAAATGTGCACAGTGTAAAACTGTTAAAGAGCGAAGGCAAACGACAGTGTAGCGCTGTGTCAGTAACACCAAAGTTACTGAAGTAACACCGAAGAAAAGTTTAAAACCAGGATAAGATTGAAAGTTTGAAAACTGCCTTGGATTAACCCTCAATGGGTCCTTGTTAGAAAGTTACGTTCCAGGTCCTTGGGGTTCAAATTGCACCCCTATTCGTTGGTATATATAATTCAATGGTACCAAGCTCAAATTCAATGAACTAAAGTTAAGATGCGTTTATTAGGTAAGTGCATGATGCATACACAGCTTATGCAGTGAAATAGTGCAGTTAATGGGGTTGCGGCAGTAGGGTAGCGGAGGGGACTGGTCATATAATGCACATTCCGTCTAGCCGACCCCTTCACTGCCGCGACGTAAGTGCCATTTTAATTCCAATGTTCTAATAAGATTGTAAAATATATATTATCACACCTTTTAGATGCAAACGTTTAAGATTTCTGCAAATGACATGTCTAAAGTTATATGCATTTGTCACAAAGCACATTTGATTTATTGACAGAATGTGCTGGACAAGCAGGCCTAGAGCACTTATCACAGAATTTGCATGTCTTCCTGTCAAACTCACGCGGGCACAGGTGACAACGTCCCTGTGTCTTCTTCATTTTAGCTGGTCTCTCAGTTCCTGCTTCTAGTTCTCCAGAGTCCAGCTCTAGAAGTTGGATTGCATCCATGATCGGTCTTCTGAGCTGGGCTGCATTGTCCAAACGTCTTTTAATCAGTGGCTCGACAAGAGACTCCCCGAGACTCACGATGAACTGGCGACGACGTATCGCTTTGGATGACTTGTTCCAATCAGGGTTATTGCACATCCAGATCACGAAACTGGCAATGGCAGCTGTGTCAAGCATGTTGAAGAACAGGACCATTGGCCACCTGTTGATTTTTCGTTTGCAAGAGTAGATGCAGGCCAAATGATCCATGTTATCTACGCTCTTAGTAGCATTATAATGAAGGATGATCTCTGGTTTTGTTTCATACCATCAACAGCCTTGTCGTGATGCATTGTCGACAAAGGATGACCGACTTTCCTTTTTTGGGGACATATGATACCAAAGTTTTGTTGCCATCAAATGCAAAGATCGAAGAAAATTCGTCTCTGTTTTTTGCTATCATGCTCAGAGGAATGTCTCGTTTATTCTTGCGCATCGTTCCTACATAGGTCATACCCTGTGTAAGCAATTCTTCTGTCAGTGCAACGCTTGTAAACAGGTTATCTCCCACTACATTACGACCACTTTTGTACCAAGGTGATACCATTGCTTTCACAACACGTGCACCCTGATCATGATCTCTGACTTCATTCGGTTGCCGCCAAGATAGACCTCTGCATTCAGTGGATAAGATGTGGCACTGTCACAGCACCACCACACCTTTATCCCATATTTGGCAGGCTTACTGGGAATGTACTGCCTAAATGGACATCGTCCTCTGAATGGGACTAGTTGTTCAACTCTGTTCAACGACGGTCGTTTATTTGAACCAGTCATCCTCCCAGTTGAAAGTTGCTTTTTGCAGATGATGTTGTCCTGTTTGCTTCATCAGGCCGTGATCTTCAGCTCTCTCTGGATCGGTTCGCAGCTGAGTGTGAAGCGGCTGGGATGAGAATCAGCACCTCCAAATCCGAGAGCATGGTCCTCAGCCGGAAAAGGGTGGAGTGCCCTCTCAGGGTTGGGGGAGAGATCCTGCCCCAAGTGGAGGAGTTCAAGTATCTCGGGGTCTTGTTCACGAGTGAGGGAAGAATGGAGCGGGAGATCGACAGGCGGATCGGTGCGGCATCCGCAGTGATGCGGGCTCTGCATCGGTCTGTCGTGGTGGAAAAGGAGCTGAGCCGAAAGGCAAAGCTCTCAATTTACCAGTCGATCTACGTTCCTACCCTCACCTATGGTCATGAGCTATGGGTAGTGACCGAAAGAACGAGATCGCGAATACAAGCGGCTGAAATGAGTTTCCTCCGCAGGGTGTCTGGGCTTTCCCTTAAAGAAAGGGTGAGAAGCTCAGTCATCCGGGAGGGGCTCATAGTAGAGCCGCTGCTCCTCCGCATCGAGAGGAGTCAGATGAGGTGGCTCGGGCATCTGATCAGGATGCCTCCTGGACGCCTCCCTGGTGAGGTGTTCTGGGCACGTCCAACCGGGAGGAGGCCCCGGGGAAGACCCAGGACACGCTGGAGGGACTATGTCTCCCGGCTGGCCTGGGAACGCCTTGGGATTCTCCCGGAAGAGCTGGAAGAAGTGGCCGGGGACAGGGAAGTCTGGGCCTCTCTGCTTAAGCTGCTGCCCCCGCGACCCGACCTCGGATAAGCGGAAGAGGATGGATGGATGGATGGATCCTCCCAGCGTGAACGACTGTGGAACCGTCTGGGTAAAGTTGAAAGAACTGCATTGTAGTTCAGTGATAGATTATGTATAAGGCCACCGCCTCTGTTCAACGACAGTCATTCATTTGAATCAGTTGTCCTCCCAATCCACCTACAATACAGTTCTTTTAACTTTGCCAACCAATCAGTTAGAATTGAGAAAGCACTCTGGATGGAAACAAAGTCCAGCATAACTCTTTTTTAGGATAACCATGACCTGGATAGCTGAGAATCTCCACAGACTTCTGTCAAAAATTAAGTTTTTTGGGGGGTGTATATTGCACCCCCGTTGAAAATATGCCAGCGATAATTGACGTTAACACTTTTTCTATCATTTTATGCATGACCGTATGAAAAACTAGTGCACTTACAATGTCCTAGAGGATAACTGCTGAAATTTTAATAATAACATGGTAGTAGCCATAGAAACGGGCATGGGGTGCAGAACGCACCCCAAGGAACCATTGAGGGTTAAAAGAACGGAATCTGTGCGTTTTAAGCCTGACGTCAGACTGCGACGGAAGAAAACAAGGACAACTTGAAAAGACTCAATGGGTACTTTTAATCTTTGTCTTTGATCGGAGTTGGACATTTGAGACAATTGCTAGCGCTCCTCGCAAGACTATATATAAAGCATAAAGGAGCTTAAATACCTTAAAAGGGAACGGTCCTGGTGTAAGATCGTCATGGCATCTGAATCCGGAAGCCAGAGGAAATATCAAACTCCGAACGAAAGTCTGAGTGGCGTGAGTGGAAGCCGCGATGATTATGACGTCACAAAGGAGGACCATCTCCAAGGTGACAGAAAGCCGTTCAGTTTACCACAGCCCTGACTTTGAAAAGTTGGTAACAACTGACCTTCAGTTGGAAACAGACGACAGATCTGATCAATTATCTAAACCGATGAAGGATTTACAACAAAATGAATTTAACTGTGAAAATATTGAATCACTTATCAAGAATGAGTTCTTTAAGTAGAGAATGGAATTTAAAAAGGTTAAGCAATGAATTTTTACTCATCTAGAGCAGGGGTGTCCAAACTTTTTTTTCACTGGGGGCCATATACAGAGAAATATACGAAACGCTGGGCCACCCGCTAGAGGTGAGGCACTCCTGTGTATCAAGCTAGCAAAATCAATCAAATATCTGTAAATTATACTTCATAATTGAATATGCTTAAAGAAAAAATAGCATCACAGTTCTAATGAGTTTTCATTTATTGTATTACAAAGTGCTCGAGTAAAAATCAAAAGCACACGCTTTATCTGCCACTTGATGTTTTAATTCACCGCACAGCAGCGTTTCTGGCCAAGCGCACGTTGTTGAATTCCTGCATTTCCTCTAGGCACGTTATTCCCATAGACATATGTAGATAGACGCCGCATTCACTGTGTTGCCCAGTCGACACGATAAGTCAGCGCGTCCGCCCTATTGCGAGTGGTAAAAGTGCCATTTAAAGTAATACAGGTAGACGTGGAAACCGGGTTTTCAAATGAAAAAACAATCAATCAATCAATCAACATTTATTTATATAGCACATTTTCATACAAAAAAATGTAGCTCAAAGTGCTTTACAAAATGAAGAATAGAAAAATAGAAGACACAATAAAAAATAAAAATAAGTCAACATTAATTAACATAGAATAAGTGAGGTCCGATGGCCAGGGTGGACAGAAAAAACAAAACAAAAACTCGAGAGGCTGGAGAAAAAAAATAAAATCTGTAGGGATTCCAGACCACGAGACCACCCAGTCCCCTCTGGGCAATCTACCTAACATAAATGAAACAGTCCTCTTTGGATTTAGGGTTCTCATGGAAGGGCTTGATGATGATGGTCACGTAGACGTCTGGCTTTCAGTCCATCAATGTTGGAGCATCATGATGCTTTGAGTAGGTGAAGAAACTGTAAAAAGAAACAGAAGAGAGAGTAGGGGTCAGTACGGATTTTGGAGCCACCATGAATAGTTATTATGAAGAATTGAACATACAGAGTATCAGTATTAAGTTAAAGTGAAGTTATGAGAAGGCCATGTTAAAGTAATGTGTTGTCAGCAGTGTTTTAAAGTGCTCTACTGTATCAGCCTGGCGTATTCCTATTAGCAGGCTATTCCAGATTTTAGGTGCATAACAGCAGAAGGCCGCCCGCCTCACCACTTCTTTTAAGCTTTGCTCTTGGAATTCTAAGAAGACACTCATTTGAGGTTACGATTTGGAATATAAGATGTCAGGCACTCCGATATATAAAATGGAGCAGATTATTTAAGGCTTTATAAACCATAAGCAGAATTTTAAAGTCAATCCTGAATGACACAGGTAACCAGTGTAGTGACATCAAAACTGGAGAAATGTGTTCAGATTTTCTTTTCCCAGTTAGGATTCTAGCAGCTGAATTCTGCACTCGTTGCAAGTGATTTATGTCTTTTTTGGGTGGTCCTGAGAGGAGTGCGTTACAGTAATCTAGTCGACTGAAAACAAGTGTGAATTAATTTCTCAGCATCTTTCAATGTTATTAGAGGTCTAACTTTACTTATGTTTCTTAAGTGAAAAAATGCTGTCCTAGTGGTCTGATGAATATGCGATTTAAAATTCAGATTACAGTCAACAGCTACCCCTAAGTTTTTTACTTCCGTCTTGACTTTTAATCCTAGTGCATCAAGTTTATTTCTGATAACCTCATTGAATCCATTATTGCCAATTACTAAAATTTCATTTTCTCTTTATTTAGTTTGAGAAAATTACTATTCATCCATTCAGAAATACCAGTAAGACATTGTGTTAGTGATTCGAGAGAGTCGGAGTCATCAGGTGCTATTGATAAGTACAGCTGTATGTCATCAGCATAGCTGTGGTAGCTCACGTTGTAACCTGAGATAATCTGACCTAACGGAAGCATGTAGATTGAGAAGAGCAGCGGACCCAGGATAGAGCCTTGTGGAACACCATATCGGATATCATGTGTCTTTGAGATGTGATTACCACAACTCACAAAGAATTTTCTACCTGCCAGGTAGGATTCAAACCAATTTAAGACACTGCCAGAGAGGCCCACCCATTGACTAAGGCGATTTTTAAGAATATTGTGATCAATGGTGTCAAATGCGGCACTCAGATCTAAGAGGATGAGAACAGATAAATGGCCTCTGTCTGCATTGACCCGCAAGTCATTTACTACTTTAACGAGTGCAGATTCTGTGCTGTGATTTGTTCTGAAATCCGACTGAAATTTATCAAGAATAGCAGGTTTATTGAGGTGGTCATTTAACTGCATAATGACGGCCTTTTCTAGGATTTTACTTAAGAAAGGCAGGTTGGAGATGAGTCTAAAATTTTCAAAAGCAGACGGGTCAAGATAACAATAACGTGTTAAACAGTATCGTTAACATACAACAGATATTGGCGAATCATTTAAATGCAATTATGTCAATTTCTTCACTAATAATGGTAATTATTAAATAATAATAATAATAATTATTATTATTAAATAATTCCTCCCATATCAGTAACATTTCTCAAACTGCCTTCTTCAATCTCCGAAACATTTCTAGACTTCGTCCTGTTCTTACCAACACAGTACTGAAGTATCAGTTAATGCCCGAGTCACCTCACGTATCAATTATTGTAATGCTATTCTATCTGACATCCCACAAAAACGTATCCATCACTTACAACTTCTTCAAAATTCTGCTGCCAGGATAATAACCTGCTGTTCTAAATCCACTGAACACATCACACCGATTCTCTTGCACCTTCACTTTCTCCCTGTTCACTACAGAATACAATACTAAATACCGCTCTGAACATTTAAAGCTCTCCACACGTCACTGATCTCCTCCAGACTTCACTCCTCTCGCACACTCAGATCCTCATCTGCAGCTCGACTTTCTGTATCTCACATCAGACTCAGTGCTATGGGAGCTCGAGCGTCTCTCCTGGTGCTCCTCAACTCGGAATTCTCTTCCCTCTCATATTCGTCAGCTCGATTCAATAACACATTTTAAAACTGCCCTCAAAAATTATCTTTTCAAACTGGCCTACCAATTGTGAATTTTGCACTGTTACTGCCAGTTATCTTTGTTTGTGTGCTAATTATTGCTGTTTGATCGATCATTCTCGTTTTAATTTTACTAATGTTGTTTAATTAATAAAGTATCTATCTATCTATCTATCTATCTAATTTTATTGTAAAGTGACCTTGAGTGCTAAGATTATAAAATGGGATTTTCTAATGGCCAAATATAAGCAAAACAATTGTTCAGCCTTACCTATGAGATGTAATCTCCCGGGATCTGGTTTGGAGCGTACAGCGGTTTGCACAATCCCAAGCAGCACATTATTCATTCCTTCACGCCACAGCAGTGCCACTCGCAATATGGCGGCGACGTTGACGTGCGATGCTGCTGGTCATGCGGCGTCCTGTTAATCTATGAATATTCCTGCGACTTTAGTGAGGCGTTGTTTTATGACGTCACCATCCGAGAAATGTTTCCCGTGACGGGCAGGGAGTTGCGCCACCTCGTAACTAGCTAATATGGCATTTTCTTGTGTTTTGTTAGCAAGGAATAAAATCCTGTTGTTGAGCTAGCAGATTAGCTGCCATTCTCGCTCGGCACCAGTGTAGGACGTGTAGGTCGCAGAGGTTTGGTTTCGTAGTCTCGACACACATTATACTCTTTCATCACTGTAATAGTTTCATTGCAAATCAAATAGACACACTTGCCCATGACTTCTAGGAAGAAATATTCATTTTCCCCACCGTGTCTGAAATTTTCGGCGCTCATTTGGTATCGTGCGTTTTTTTTTTGGTTCTGCCATTTTTGGTCACCCGTAGCAAAATTGTTCTTTGATTGCGCTTGTTTGTGAAGACGCTGCCTTGAGCAAGACAGTAGCTCCACCTTGTGTTAAACCTAAGAAGTACAATACAGTAAAGAACGAGTTTTGTGTGTGGGCCATATCTTCTTATATAATACGCTACCGTGGCTGTTCGTTTGTCTGTCCAGGATTTTAAATCACCTGTAGCTCACAAACCCTTTCACCTATTGACTTGAAATTTGGTACACATATACTACGTGACGTCTACTATCCGCTTTCGGGGTGATGATTTTTATTACTCTTTTTATTTTTATTTTATTTTATTGTAGAATCAACTCTCGGCAGCGCGCAGCAGGGCGGCCGTGCGGCGCATGCGTATGGGCGCCGTTCTCATTCCCTACCACCTTCGCTAATCATTCTTGAGGCAGATTGAAGAGTTAAGTACCAGCTTAAGTGAAAAATTAAAGAAAACGTACTAAGTAATTACAACACAAAAACTAACTTAATCGGTTTTAAGGCGAAAAGATGCCAACGGAAGAAGAGAAGAAGCGGGCCACTAGGGTGCAGAAAAGAAGAGCTGCTCAGGAAGCTGCAAGCGCATCAACCTCTGAGCAAACGAATGATAAACAGAGACAGAGAAAGAGGATGGAGACTAGGAATGCTCAAGTCAAGTGTATTCACGGCACGTTATCGTGCAGTACGCCGTTACTGGATTCATTATATTTTTAGAATTTGCTGCAGGCCAATTAAAAATGGACCACGGGCCGCAGTTTGGACACCCCTGATCTATAACATCTAGAGCAATGAAGATACGGAAAATGATACGAAAGGGTATTGATGCTAAAAGAATATATATACGTACGTTTTGGGGAAATACAATGGACTAGGTTATGGAAGTATACCAAAATAAAAGCCTCAGCCAGCAGCAACCTGACTTTTCTCCAGCCGTCTGGAGTTTTTTTTTTTTTTTTTCTGTCCTCCCTGGCCATCGGACCTTACTTTTATTCTATGTTAATTAGTGTTCCCTTATTTTAATTCTTTTTTATTTTGTCTTTTCTTTCCTGTTTCTTCATCATGTAAAGCACTTTGAGCTGCATTATTTGTATGAAAATGTGCTGTAGAAATAAATGTTGTTGTTTGTTGTAACCAATTCAGGGATTAAAGAACGAAAGATGACATTTCCCCTGAAGACAGTGTCTCTCAGATCTCCGCAAAAAAAAAGCTAAAAGTCGTGCAAGTTCAGCGGCTGCTTCAGTTAGTGTCCTCAGATCTCAAGAAGCAGCACATGCTGTGATGTGGGCTAAAGCACAGAAACAAAAAAAGGCAACAAGCTCTAGATATGGGTGAGACGCAGTCGAAAGAGAAGCTGAGAAAGCACAGTGGAAAGCAAAAAGAGATCAGTTGGCTTTGGAAGCAGCTATCCCAGAATCCAATGCAACACTGAGGGCTCTTAAAGGACGCAATCGCAGTAATGGAAAACCAAATCCTTGTAATGTTCCTCAGAAACCCGATGTGAGAAATGAAAAGCCACACGATGCAAGCATTTGTAACTTTTCGTGTATAAATGTAAGTAATAACAAGCCACACGATGCAAGCATTTGTAACTCTCCGTGTATAAATGTAAGTAATAACAATCCTCAACAACCGCTTTAAGGACACGCCCCCTTTTACCGTATTGTTCCTGATGAGCCGCATCCCATTTTTGCCGAGTAGGGAAACAAACTTAAACAGAGTTAGCCGACTTATTTTTCCCTGCGTATTGAAGATTTGTTGAGATGATGGAAGCTGAATAACAGTGGGTTAAGCTGGCACACCTGTAGGACACCACACACCACAAAATCAAGAATCACTTCTCCATCAGACAATGTGCCATAACTTTCTGAAACATTCAACTTATTTCAATGCATATGATTAAATAATATATATACACAACATGTTTGCTGTTGGCTTTACTAATGCAGAGTGTGTACGACATTTTTCTAATGGTTCAGCGATTGCCAGACTAATTACAGTGCATGGATTTCAGGTTATGGTTAACCATCCACTTCTGGTGTAATGTGTTATAAAGGAAAAGAAAAACAGTTATTTTCTACAAAATTATACCGTAGACCTAAAAATATTGTCACCTCCTTTTTTACAGTAAAATTCTGGCAGCTTCCAGCACTTTACCGTAAATGTTACCCTTTTTTTTTCAGTGTGCGATTTTTTTTTTTAATTAACTGTAACTTTAATAGTTGCCTCCTTCTTTTACAATTATAAATCCATTTTGGAACAACAGGTAGTAATAACAATATTTTCCATTACAATATTATAAGGGTGGCACGGTGGCACAGAGGGTAGCGCTGCTGCCTCACAGTTAGGAGACTTGGGATCACTTCCCGGGTCCTCCCTGCGAGGAGTTTGCATGTTCTCTCCATGTCTGCTTGTGTTTCCTCCCACCGTCCAAAGACATGCAGGTTAGGTGCATTGGTGATCCTAAATTGTCCCTAGTGTGTGCTTGGTGTGTGTGTGTGTGCCCTGTGGTGGGCTGGCGCCCTGCCCAGGCTTTGTTTCCCACCTTGCGCCTTGAGATTGGCTCCAGCAATCCCCGTGACCCTGTAATTAGGATATAGCAGGTTGGATAGTGGGGGGGGTGGCATGGTGGCGCAGTGGGTAGCGCTGCTGCCTCACAGTTAGGAGACCCGGGTCCTCCCTGCATGGAGTTTGCATGTTGTCTGCATGGGTTGCCTCCCACAGTCCAAAGACATGCAGGTTAGGTGCATTGGCGATCCTAAATTAGAGTGTGTGTGTCCTGCGGTGGGCTGGCGCCCTGCCCGAAGTTAGTTTCCTGCCTTGCACCCGTTGTTGGCTGGGATTGGCTCCAGCAGACCCCCGTGACCCTGTAATTAGGATATTGCCAGTTGGATAGTGGGGGGGTGGCATGGTGGCGCAGTGGGTAGCGCTGCTGCCTCACAGTTAGGAGACCCAGGTCCTCCCTGCATGGAGTTTGCATGTTCTCCCCGTGTCTGCATGGGTTTCCTCCCACAGTCCAAAGACATGCAGGTTAGGTGCATTGGCGATCCTAAATTAGAGTGTGTGTATCCTGCGGTGGGCTGGCGCCTGCCCGAAGTTAGTTTCCTGCCTTGCAACCGTTGTTGGCTGGGATTGGCTCCAGCAGACCCCCGTGACCCTGTAGTTAGGAAATAGCAGGTTGGAAAATGACTGACAGTATTACAAAGCAGTACTTATACGCGACGGACTGTACCTCGACATGTGGTAACTGAGCTGCTGAAAGTAGAATCGAAGATGGGATCTCACATAGAAAACGTGAAATTGTAATTTTGATTTTGAATAAATCCACTTAGCGACAGTGAATTAGGACTACAAATAATTAAGGACACGAATAACATTTATAATGAACTGTCTGCTCAGCAAGAAGATAAAGCTGAATTCAAAAGTTGAAGTGAAAAAGCCAAGAACTCGAAGGGGTGTTCATAATCTCGTGAATATCGCCGTTGTAAACCCCTGGAACGTACAGTGGGTATGGAAAAGATCCCACCCCCCACCCCCTTTAAAATATTCCCTTTTTTTTTGCTTTACAGCCTTAAATTAAAACACACAAACTAATATTTTTTCCAACTTTACTTACTCAGTGCAATAAATAACATCCAAGGGAAAGACATCACAGCTACAGTTCAGAGGAATTTTAAAAAATCAAAAACAAGAAATACTGAGATGAATAAAGGACCCCCCTCCTAAGTGCCCACCATTCCCATTGCGGTTACTGGCTTCCTTCCACCTGTGCTCAGTTGTAATGAGTGTGATTAGTGAAGCTGTTCCTGGAGCCTTCATGCCCTTGCTTGGTAGAGCAACTGACAGCAAACAATGGACTATGGGTGGCAGGCCACTTTCAGAAGATCTCAGTGACAGAGGTGTGGACAGACAAAAGGCAGGAGATGGAGACAAAAAGATCTCAAAAGCTTTATCAATCCCAAGGAGCTCAGTAAAGTCCATCATAAAGAAGTGTTTGGTACTACAAGCACCCTCCCTGGATCAGGCTAGCCGTCCCTCCAAACTGGATGGAAGAGCAAGGAGGAAACTGGTAAGAGAGGCCACCAAGAGTCCAATGGCCACTTTGAAGGAGTTACAGGATTTAATGGCAAAGAGTGGCCATTAATGGTGTGCAGGTGACAACAATTTCACAAGTGCTCCACAATTGTGGCTTGCTCGGGAGGGTCGTACTACTTAAGAAAGCCCACATGAAGGCTCGTTTGAGCTTTCCCAGAATGCACCTTAAAGACTCTGATGCCAAGTGGGAAAAAAAAAAGGGTCTTATGGTCAGATGAGACCAAAATCAAACTCTTTGGCCTCAACACCAACCGGTACACCAATGCAGCTCACCATCCACAACACACCATACCTGCAGTAAAGCGTGGAGGGGGCAGCATCCTGTTGTGGGGGTCCTGGAGCTCTCATTAGGGTAGAAGGAAAAATGGATGGGGCAAAATACTATCAACTTCTTGAGGAAAACCTGCTACCCTCTGCCAGAAAGTTGAAGATGGGCAGAATGTTCACATTTCAACATGACAACGACCCGAAGCACACAGCAAAATGGACCACACAGTGGCTGAAGGAGGAAAAAAGTGTCAGAGTCCAGACCTAAATCATGTGGAAAGATCTGAAGGTAGCAGACCACCAACACTCACCATCCAATTGGAGCGAACTGTAAAGAAGAGCGGGGGGGGCAAATATTGAGTGGGCTCAATCTAGATGTTCAAAGCTGATAGAGAAGAATCAACAGACTCGAGGCAGTCATTAAAGCAAAAGGTGGGTCAGCAAAATGAGACTGACATTGAGGGGTGGTCCTTTATTAATCTCCGTAGGTCTTGTTTTGGACTTTATTAAAATTCTTAGTTTCCTCCCACAGTCCAAAGACATGCAGGTTAGGTGGATTGGCGATTCTAAATTGGCCCTAGTGTGTGTTTGTGTGTGTCCTGTGGTGGGCTGGCACCCTGCCCGGGATTGGTTCCTGCCTTGTGCCCAGTGTTGGCTGGGATTGGCACCAGCAGACCCCCGTGACCCTGTGTTCCGATTCAGCGGGTTGGAAAATGGATGGATGGATAAATTCTTCTGAACTGTAGCTGTGATGTCTTTCCCTTGGATGTTATTGATTGCATTGAGTAAGTAAAGCTGGAAAAAAAATATTAGCGTGTGTGTTCTCATTTAAGGCTGTAAAGCAAAAAAAAAAAATGGGAATATTTCAAAGGGGGCATTCTTTACTATACCCACTGTAAGTGAAGAAAACAAAGTGTGCACACCACTTCTGCAAATGCTGATCGGTGTACGGCTTTCAGATGTTATCATTGACTAGTAAAATACCGGCGCTTCGCAGCGGAGAAGTAGTGTGTTAAAGAAGTTATGAAAAAGAAAAGGAAACATTTTAAAAATAACGTAATATCCCTCACCATTTCACCTTCGTTGTCAACCGTTGTAAAGATAACAGGTTTCATTCACCGAAGTGTTCACTTCCCAAATCGGTACTCGTGAATCTAAGACGTTTAACAGGCATTCCCGGTATTAAGTTGTGGATTTGCCTGCGAATATTTAGCGGCAGCGTGTCTGTGAACGTAATTTAAACTTAAGCTTTACACCTTGCTTTAATATTGACATGTCTACAAAGGCTTGTTCAGCGTCAGAGGGTTGTTCCTTTCTTACTGCATCAATAAGCAGCTCGTCTTCCTCTTTATCTGAGACATCACACACCTCATGCATGGGTTTACCTTTCCCAGTCCTACAAACTTTAGCGAAGTGCTTCAATTTGCCACATTTTTTACTGTCTTCCTTTAGCTGGACATTGACTTTTTCCGCAGTAGCTGCACTTATGAATATTCTTGTATGCGTCACTCGCTTCATATTCTTTTGCTGCCTTCTCAATTGTGTAATGCGTTTTTTGTTCAGCGCTCTTTGGAGCTTGTTCTTCGTACTGCGTTCACAGTCAGTTCATATGAGCCGCTCGGAGTACATGCATCGAAGGTTCTCAGCTGTGCTTGTGCTCTCTCGTGCGGTCTTGCGATGTCCACGGCTTTATTTAATGTTAGCTCAGACCCGGCACTTAAAAGTTTCTCTCGCACTTTTGCTGAGTTTGTGCCAAACACTAGTCTATCCCTGACCATCTCATCTTCGTTTGCAAAAGCACAGTCCTTCACTCGCGAATATTTAGCGGCAGCGTGTCTATTGGATGGCTGCTGACAGGCGGCCTTATATGGGCAGGCACTCAATTACGTGGGAGGCGTGGCGATGAGGGATGCAACTCCGCCTCTCACGGAGACTGAGCTGCAGGCTATGGCCGTATATATGGTCGAAAGTAGGTTCCAGTTATGACCGTTATGTGTAGAATTTCAAAACCTGCTTAACTTTTGTAAGTAAGCTGTAAGGAATGAGCATGCCAAATTTCAGCCTTCTACCTACACGGGAAGTTGGAGAATTAGTGATGAGTCAGTGAGTGAGTGAGTGAGGGCTTTGCCTTTTATTAGTATAGACTAGCAAAATATCCTCGTTTCGCAGCGGCGAAGTACTGCCTTAAAATTTTTATTAAGAAGAAAATTAAACCTTTTTAAACTGAGGGAAAATATACCAATAATTATTTGTTAAGGATCTCTTTGTATACCACGTTGTCAGTTCGGCCCTCCGGTTGTCATATGACCAAGCTGTGCGCTGATCTTACTCTTGATCATGTAACGTACAGTTGGCCATGTGAACAGTAATCTTGTCTCAAATCTCACAGCTTGGATTGCTGCTGTCATAATCGGTTTGAGTTTCATGGTTTGTTTCAATGACGACAGTATTTACAGGATTTGTTGTGTTGAAGTGACATTCAGCATCTGTCAAGCGTTGTAAGCACACAACCGGTTTCATCGATAACTTCACATCCAGCTTTTGAGAGTTTAAACATTCAGAAACATCAAAGTGTCCACTACTGAAATCGTCACCTGTGAGTCTAAGATGTTTAAGAGGCATTGGCGGTTGTCGAAAGGTGTAAAATATTTGGCCATTTCAGTACACTTGAAAGCGACAACCGAACAATTCAGCGGCAGCCATCAACTCACATGCAGATCCATAGGTGAAGGGCTTAAGCATTTCACTCTTATAGTGCTCCTGTGTAGTCTAATTATCTCCTGTACCGTCATCAGTCCACACCTTGAACCTGTGCCAGTCATTCAATACATAAGACACAATGGTCCTCCGGATATCAAGAGTGAGCCTGATATGGCCGTGCAATATGTAACACAGAGAATGGAAAAGGCGGGTGCCATCTCCGGGCATGGAAACCACTCGGTAAGTGACAGTTCTTTGATCGATGGTGATCACCTCGATAGACATGTTAATGGGGGTACGGTTGGAATGATAAAGGAAATGGGTACCTGAACAATGTAAAGTAAGTCTAAAATACCTACACAATAACTATAATCGGAATAAATGAAAAGCTGTGGATTAAATAAAAAGGCTGTAGTTATCAGCAGGGAGACGTGAATCCCGTGGCAAAGCAAGGAAGGTAATGTAGAGACCGGAGTGATGGACGGCCTTATATAGGCAGGCAGCCAACAACGTGAGAGGTATGGGGATGGGGGACCCAACGCCACCTCACACGGTGACCGAGCTGCAGGCTATGGACGTATATATGTACGTAAGTAGGATTCAGTTAGCGCTGGGAACCCATGTACCAAATTTCTTGAAGATGGGCCCATAAGTAAGAAAGACCGTTGGAAAGTTCAATATGGCGGCCAACAGTGGTGTCATACCAACGAAATAAGTACGTACATCGGTTTCGGTTAGCGCAGGGAAGCCGCCTACCAAATTTCATGAAGATGGGGCCATGAATAAGAAAGTTCAACATGGCGGACGTTGTTGACCGTTATGACCGTTACATGTAGAATTTTGAAATGAAACCTGCTTAACTTTTGTAAGTAAGCTGTAAGGAATGAGCCTGCCAAATTTCAGCCTTCTACCTACACGGGAAGTTGGAGAATTAGTGGTGAGTGAGTGAGTGAGTGAGTGAGTGAGTGATTTGCCTTTTGTTAGTATAGATAAGCAGACCTCACCATCACTGACCCCCCACCAAACCAGTCTTGCTGAACGATGTCACAGGCAGCATAACGTTCTCCACAGCCTCTCCAGACTCTTTCATGTTTGTCACATGTGCTCAGGGTGAACCTGCTCTCATCTGTGAAAAGCACAGGGTGCCCGCCAGTGGTGGACCTGCCAGTTCTGGTATTCTATGGCAAATGCCAATTGAGCTCCATGGTGCCCATTAGAGGACATCGGGCCCTCAGGCCACCCTCATGAAGTCTGTTTGTGATTCTTTGGTCAGAGACATTCACACCAGTGGCCTGCCTGCTGGAGGTCATTTTGTAGGCTCTGCCAGTGCTCATCCTGTTCCTCTTTGCCCGAAGGAGCAGATACCGGTGGGTCCTACTGATGGGTTAAGGACCTTCTATGAGGGGCCCTGTCCAGCTCTCCTAGAGTAACTGCTGGCCAGTCTCCTGGAATCTCCTCCATGCCCTTGAGACTGTGCTCGGAGACACAGCAAACCTTCTGGCAATGCCACGTATTGATGTGCCTGCCATCCTGGAGAAGTTGAACTACCTGTGCCAGCTCTGTAGGGTTCAGGTATGGCCTCATGCTACCAGAAGTGACACTGACCGTAGCCAAATGCAAAATGAGTGACAAAAAAGATGAGGAGGGAAAAATGTCAGTGGCCTCCCTCCACCTGTTAAACCATTCATTCCTGTTTTGGGGGTCTTCTCATTGTGGCCCCTCTAATCACCAAAGCAGCTGAAACTGAAGAACAAGCCCCTCTGCTACTTCACTGACCAGATCAACAGCCCACAAGTGTCACTGACTTGATGCTTTACTCTCATTAAAAAGGGGTCCTTTCATTTTTTTAAGGAGTATAGCAGTGTTTCTGAACCTGTGCGGCTTGCCCCCCTGGGGGGTTGCGAGATATCTACAAGGGGGGAGTGAAAACAATGGAAATTGAAGTACTGTAGAAGCTATTTACTGAAACAAACTTGTTTATTGCAACTGTTTATTGTAGAAAAATCACACAGAATATGTCGACTATCGGCTCTGTGGTATTAGTGTAAATGATCACAAAATCATTCCGCACGTAGGGGACGTAATGATGTAGAATATGGGAAGTGTGGAGAAACTGTGAGGAAATAATGAAAGGCAAACGCTGATCTATAAAATGGTAACCTTTTAAACTATTGCACCCTTGGTAAATGGAGCAAGGTACGCAACTGATTATATGTTGTGCCTGAAAGTCTGTGAACCTTTTAGAATTTTTTATATTTCTACATAAATTTGACCTAAAACATCATCAGATTTTCACTCAAGTCCTAAAAGTAGATAAAGAGAAACCAGTTAAATAAATGAGACACAAATATTATACTTGGTCATTTATTTATTGAGGAAAAGGATCGAATATTACATATTTGTGAGTGGCAAAAGTTTGTGACCCTCTAGGATGATCAGTTAGTTTGAAGGTGAGATTCGAGTCGGGTGTTTTCAATCAATCAGGTGTGAGTGGGCAGTTATTTAAAGAACAGGATCTATCAAAGTCTGCTCTTCACAACACGTGTTTGTGGAAGTGTATCATGGCACGAACAAAGGAGATTTCTGAGGACCTCACAAAAAGAGTTGTTGATGCTCATCAGGCTGGAAAAGGTTACCAAACCATCTCTAAAGAGTTTGGACTCCACCAATCCACAGTCAGACAGATTGTGTACAAATGGAGGAAATTCAAGACCATTGTTACCCTCCCCAGGAGTGGTCGACCAACAAAGATCACTCCAAGAGCAAGGCACACGTGTAATAGTCGGTGAGGTCACAAAGGACCCCAGGGTAACTTCTAAGCAACTGAAGGCCTCTCTCACATTGGTTAATGTTCATGTTCATGAGTCCACCATCAGGAGAACACTGAACAACAATGGTGTGCATGGCAGGGTTGCAAGGAGAAAGCCACTGCTCTCCAAAAAACATTGCTGCTCGTCTGCAGTTTGCTAAAGATCACGTGGACAAACCAGAAGGCTATTGGAAGAATGTTTTGTGGACGAATGAGACCAAAATAGAACTTTTTGGTTTAAATGAAAAGCGTTATGTTTGGAGAAAGGAAAACACTGCAGTCCAGCATAAGAACCTTATCCCATCTGTGAAACATGGTGGTGGTGGTGTATCATGGTTTGGGCCTGTTGTGCTGCATCTGGGCCATGATGGCTTGCCTTCACTGATGGAACAATGAATTCTGAATCATATCAGAGAATTCTAAAGGAAAATGTCAGGACATCTGTCCATGAACTGAATTTCAAGAGAAGGTGGGCCATGCAGCAAGACAACGACCCTAAGCACACAAATCGTTCTACCAAAGAATGGCTAAAGAAGAATAAAGTGAATGTTTTGGAATGGCCAAGTCAAAGTCCTGACCTTAATCCAATCGAAATGTTATGGAAGGACCTGAAGTGAGCAGTTCATGTGAGGAAACCCACCAACATCCCAGAGTTGAAGCTGTTCTGGACGGAGGAATGGGCTAAAACTCCTCTAAGCCGGTGTGCAGGAATTATCAGAAGTTACCGGAAACGTTTAGTTGTAGTTATTGGGGGTCACACCAGATACTGAAAGCAAAGGTTCACATACTTCTGCCACTCACAAATATCTAATATTTGATCATTTTCCTTAATAAATAAATGACCAAGTATAATATTTTTGTCTCATTTGTTTAACTGGTTTCTCTTTATCTACTTTTAGGACTTGAGTGAAAATCTGATGATGTTTTAGGTCAAATTCATGCAGAAATATAGAAAATTCTAAAGGGTTCACAAACTTTCAAGCACAACTGATTATATGTTGTTTCTTTTATTCACTCATTCTGTTTCATTGTAAAATTTTAAAAAATGTATATTTATATTTTTCACGGTGTTCATGACGGTATAACAACATTTATAAAGAATGTAAAGTTTGAGACATGAATAAAGATAAAGGCACCAGTCTGCGACTTTCTGAGTGTCGATTCAATTAAAATCAAGTGCTGCTACAATTAGATAGATAGATAGAAAGGCACTATATAATAGATAGATAGATAGATAGATAGATAGATAGATAGATAGATAGATATGAAAGGCACTATATAATAGATAGATAGATATGAAAGGCACTATATAATAGATAGATAGATAGATAGATATGAAAGGCACTATATAATAGATAGATAGATAGATAGATAGATAGATAGATAGATAGATAGATAGATAGATAGATAGATAGATAGATATGAAAGGCACTATATAATAGATAGATAGATATGAAAGGCACTATATAATAGATAGATAGATAGATAGATAGATAGATAGATAGATAGATAGATAGATAGATAGATAGATAGATAGATAGATAGATAGATATGAAAGGCACTATATAATAGATAGATAGATAGATAGATAGATAGATAGATAGATAGATAGATAGATGGCGGCATGGTGGCGCAGTGGTAGTGCTGCTGCCTTGCAGTTACGAGATCAGGGTTCGCTTCCCAGGTCCTCCCTGCATGGAGTTTGCATGGAGTCTGCCAACTCTCTTTCTAAGGAAGTGAGGACATTTGGGTCGTAAAATGAGGACTTTTGAGGACGCCTGTCCCTATGATGCCATAATAACGCCCTTTATACTGTCTTATGTCAGTCAGTCATTCTCCAACCCGCTATATCCTAAAACAGGGTCACGGGGGTCTGCTGGAGCCAATCCCAGCCAACACAGAGCACAAGGCAGGAACAAATCCCTGGGCAGGGTGCCAGCCCACCGCAGTTATACTGCCTCATGGCTTTTAAAAATGATACAAACCTTTAGTAGCCGTTTATCATTAGTATTATGATATGATGACCACTAACCACAGTCCCTGGCAAACTAATAACCCATTAAATAGTTTAAATACGCCCAGCCTCGTAAATTAACAGACTTCATTCCTTTCATTCTTATTTGGATAGCTGAGCTGTCGTAAACCAGTTAAAAAATGAAACACATGGTGAATTCACTTCTAGTCAGTCAGTCATTCTCCAACCTGCTATATCCTAGCTACAGGGTCACGGGGGTCTGCTGGAGCCAATCCCAGCCAACACAGGGCGCAAGGCAAGAAACAAACCACGGGCAGGGCGCCAGCCCACTGCAGTATTTATAATATTTGTAGTTTAATTTTTATTATTATGGAATGGAATCATTTAAAATGTGGAATTATTAAAATGACTAAAAAATGCCCTGAAATTTAATGAAAACTGAAGAAGTGTTTGAATTTTACATATTTACAATTTTACATAATCCATATCACATGGATTTTAATTTTACATGTGTCACATGTGTGACTGTATATTTTGATGCTAAAAATATATTTGCGATGCCCCAGTCTGATCCAGACTTGAGCACTTCTGCCAATAGTGCATTCCCAAATTAAAAGTTAGTGTTGTTGGGTGGATCCCAGTATAATCAAAAATCTGAAAATGTGCATAAAAACTTTAAGGGTGGGGGGACACCACATAAAATAATATGAAAAAATGGGGCACACATGGAAAACGGTTGAGAAACACTGGACTATAGTTACGTTTGGACACATGGCTGGCACAAATACCAGGGTGAGTCAAAAACGACCCGCACGCCGGTTATATTAACACTTCCGTCTTGTCAGGGCTGTCTTTCCATACGAGGTCCCTGTGTCCCCAGTCACTGCTGTGCAACTTCAGATCATTTGTAACAAACAATGGCCGACCCACGTGTGATTTGCACGATAGAAGAGCGACGTCCAGCGATGCGTTCTTTTGTGGTCTGAGGATGTGCATTTTTATCAAAGACTTTGTCTACAGTATGAAGAATGTGTTTTGCCGTGAAGAAATGTGTATGAATGGATAGAGAAGTTCAAGGAAAGTCACACAAGTGTCAGCCATGAAGAAGGAGCTGGGCACCCATCCACGTCCAAGACTGATGACAACGTCGAGCGAGCAGGTGAAATGATTCTGTTGAATAGACGAGTGACAGGAGATGACGTGGCAAATCATTTGCAAATCGGCCGCGGCTCTGCCTGTACAATAATCCATAACAGACTTGGGTTTGGAAAAGTTTGTGTGAGACCGGGACCGAAACAACTCACAGAAGAGCACAAACAGAAGGAAGGTGAAGGAAGGTGAACATTTCTTAACAAGAATCTTTACTGGTGATGAGACGTGGAGTCATCACTACGAGCCTGAGAGTACAGAATGAAAACCTCCTCAGTCGCCGACCAAGAAAAAGTTCAAAAGTCAACCATCAACTGGAAAAAATTGATGCTTGCAGTTTTCTGGGATTCTCAAGGGCCAATATGGGGACATCATCAGGAAAAAGATACATAAATCAACGGTGCTCGCTACAGAGAGATGCTCACTGAAGAGCTAAAGCCTAAACTTCAGAACAGAATGCAAAGGACTGTCATCCAAGGGCATTGTGTTCTTACATGACAACGCACGTCCGCACACCGCTGTCAGTGTGCTGCATTTGGAGGTGTTACAGCATCCCCCCTATAGTCCTGATCGTCCCAGCGGACAATCACCTGTTTGGTCCCCTGAAAGAAGCCTTACAAGAACGAAGATTCACGTCTGATGAAGAGGAGAAGACAGCGGTGCCTTTGTGGCTCACAGCTCAGCCTAAAATCTTTTTAATGAAGGAATATGAAAGCTTCATGACAGATGGACAAAGTGTATTGGAAAGCAGGGAGATGATGTTGAAAAATGAAAATGAAAAAGTTGATTAAAATACATTTTACAGTTGGAGTGCGGAATACACAATGGGTGATCTGAAAATCGGGAGTCCACCTGATGAGAAAGGTTTAGGAGTCGTAGTGGACTCTAAGCTGTCGACTGTCAGACAGTGTTCAGAAGCCATTAAGAAGGCTAACAGACTGTCAGGTTATATAGCGCCTTGATGTGTGGAGTACAAGTCACAGGAGGGTCTGCTCAAGCTTTATAACACACTGGTGAGACCTCATCTGGGGTCCTGGGTGTAGTTTTGGTCTCCAGGCTACAAAAAGGACATAACAGCACAAGGAAAGGTCCAGAGAAGAGCGACTGGGCTGATTAAAGGGTTGAGAGGTGTGAACAAAGAGGAGTGACAGAAGGAGCTGAGCCTTTACAGAGATGAAGAGGAGACCTGACTGAAGTGTTTAAAATGATGAAGGGAATTAATTAGTGCAGCGGATCGAGACGGTGACTTTAAAATGAGTTCATCAAGAACACGGGGACACAGTTGGGAACTTGTGAAGGGGAAATTTCACACAAACATTAGGAAGCTTTTCTTTATACAGAGAACCGTAGACACTTAGAATGAGCTACCAATTAGTGTGGCAGGCAGTAGGACTTTAGGGACTTTAAACTCAAGTTGATGTTATTTTAGAAGAAGTAAGTGGACAGGACTGGTGAGCTTTGATGGGCTGAATGGCCTGTTCTCGTCCCAATTGATGTAATGTTTCAATGTCTGAAAATCAGAAGCACACCTTATTAGAAGAATTTAGGAGTCATAGTGGACTCATCACTATCAGCTGCCAGACGGTGTGCAGAAGTCATTAAGAAGGCTAACAGAATGTCAGGTTATATAGCGCCTTGATGTGTGGAGTACAAGTCACAGGAGGTTCTGCTCAAGCTTTATAACACACTGGTGAGGCCTCGTCTGGACTCCTGGGTGCAGTTTTGGTCTGCAAGCTACAAAAAGGACATAGCAGCAGAAGAGAAGGTCCAGAGAAGAGCGACAAGGCTGATTGAGGGCTACAGTGAGGAATCATTTTCTGTAAGGGTAAGTTAATGGCTGCAATAACAGCAGCCTTGTGTCTCATAAGCAACTTGAAGAGGCTGTCAGGGTCCAGACACAAGCATGCCACCAACTACCAGATTTGATGAATGGCTTTTAGATGTCCTCCAGGCCATGTGGGAGGTCTGAAAATCAAGAGTCCACATTATGAGAAGGATTTAGGAGTCATAGTGGACTCTAAGCTATCGACTTTCAGACAGTGTTCAGAAGCCATTAAGAAGGCTAACAGACTGTCAGGTTATAAAGCGCCTTGATGTGTGGAGTACAAGTCACAGGAGGTTCTGCTCAAGCTTTATAATGCACTGGTGAGGCCTCATCTGGAGTCCTGGGTGCAGTTTATGACTCCATAAAGACACAGCAGCACTGGAGAAAGTCCAGAGAAGAGCGAAGAGGCTGATTGAGGGCTACAAGGGATGAGTTATGAGGAAAGATTAAAAGAGCTGAGCCTTAAGAGAGATGAAGAGGAGACCTGAGTGACGTTTTTAAAATGATGAAGGGAAACAGTGCAGTGGATCGAGATGGTGACTTTAAAACAAGTTCATCAAGAACACGGGGACACAGTTGGAAACTTGTGAAGGGGAAATTTCGCACAAACATTAGGAAGTTTTTATTTACACAAAGAACCACAGACACTTGGAATAAGAGACCAAGTAGTTTGGTAGACAGGAAGACTTTAGGAAATTTCAAAACTCAACTTGATTTTTTTTTTTTGGATGAAATAAGTGGATAGGATTGGTGAGCTTTGTTGGGCAGAATGGCCTGTTCTCATCCAGATTGTTCTAATGTCCTAATTTTTGTCTCACTCTCATAGATAAGGAAGGCCACGTTGAGAGTGAGTAGATGACCTGGAAGGATATTGCTAGACTGACAACATTAGCAAGAGACAGAGCCAAGTGGCAGGAACTGATACAGCGGATATGGGCATTGAGCCTGTGGACTGAGAAGAAGAAGAAGAAGAAGAAGAAGAAGAAGAAGAAGAAGAAGAAGAAGAAGAAGAAGAAGAAGAAGAAGAAGTGAAGAAAAGTACAACTCTTTGGATGACACCATATATGAAGTTCAACAGTGAAAACATCAGACCTACAGGGGGGTAATGGTGTGATGGGACAGGAAATGCATTGAAGACTTTTCATTATTGAAGAGGCCTGGAATTGTTCACTATAATGTGCAATATTCTCAAGAAGAACGTCCGCTTCTCTGTCCACGTCCTGAAGCTGAATTGTCATTGGGTTTTGCCGCAAGGATGATGAGCCAAAACACAAAAGCAAGCCAACAAGTAAGTGGCTCAGAAGGTTAGGAATGACCTGTTAAAATCCTGACTTGAACCCAGCAGAGATGCTGAAACAAGCTGTTGATGGTGCAGATATCTGAATTAGAGCAGCTCTGCAAAGACTAAAACAGCAACGTGAGGGACTGTGATCGCCGGAAGAAGCGTTTAATTGTCACTTTAGACTCTGGGGGCAATTACTTTTTCACATGGTTGATAGGTGTGTTAGATCATTTTGGTCCTTGAATGAAGAAAGTGTTTTCATGCAGCTTCTCATTCTCTGATATCGTATTTTGTCTAAATGGCCGAAGTCACTCATTGTGTCAAATATGCAAAAGAAAGGACATCAGGAAGGGGGGCAAACACTTTTTCACAGCACAGCCACTGCTGACCCCCTCATGTCACCCCTCTCTCTGCACACTGCTGACCACCTTCCTCAGTCAGCCCCCCCACATCAAACCAGACTGTCAATTATTACTTTAAAGCGGTTCACCTGCTGATTGGCTGGCCTTCTAACGATTTCCCAGCATGCTGCTGCATTGTATCGGTCGCCTCGGTAAGGCGCGGAGCTCGCGGGCTCAGGGAGATTAGGGGGCTCTAATTTAATATCAGCAGCTGCCCAAGCCGGAGCTCATTAGCATGACACTGCAAGCGCGGGGAGGGAAATGCAATTAAAACGAAATCAGGTGCCAGGAGAGGAAGGGGCGAAGAAAGGAAGGCGGCCCCTAATTTGATCAGCGGATGGGGCACCCTGCCATGGCCCCGGGACACGGGTTAAAGCCCCCCTCCTGGGAATGATCAGAGACAAGGTGTTTGGTCAGCTTGTCTCCTTTGAGAATGACCCGTGAGCAAACAACTCAGCGGCGCTCTCACGCCAGCTTGACTCCTTTTCTTTGGGAGATTCATGGCGGGGACATTGGGTGACGATGGGGGTAGACGTCCCAGTGGTCTGCGGGCTTTGTCTGAGCAGCGCTTTTCAGTGTTTATTTATTTGATTTGATTTCTAAACAGACGTGCCAATTACGGTAAACAGATGAGCTCTTGGACAGGACGTTAGATGGAGTCCGTCCGGCTAGAAGATTAACTCCTTATGACACTAAGACTTTATCACGAAAGGCACTATATAAAATAATGAACGGCAGATGTTTATCCATCCACCCATTTTATAATCGGGATTGCAGTGAGATGGACTTTTATCGATGTTTGACTTATTATGTATTATATAGTTTATTGCGTTACTTGCCGGCGCTAACCCAATGCATTTTTATTTATTTCATTGTAACACGTAGGCAGCTTGCAGTCTTTAAGCCGCTGGTACATTACACTAATAAGGATGCGAATACCCACTACTCACAAAAAAGTGTCATTTCGCAAAAAGTATTTATTATTATTTATTTATTTATTTATTTGTTTATTTATTTATTTATTGTTGTTATTAGTGTTATTTTGCAAAGGTATTGCCTGCACTGGTCGGCCGCGCCGTGCGCGCGCGTGTTTTGGTCAGCCGTGTCCTGCACTCACGTGCTTTGGTCAGCCGCGTCGTGCTCGCGCGTGCTCCTGCTAGCCGCGTCGTGCTCGCGCGTGCTCCGGTCGGTCGTCTCGTGACAGCTATAGCGTGGAAGAGATTAAACAATCAAGTGACGTTGTAGGTAATCGTTTAATGCTGCATTCCATTTGAAGTGAAAGTCAGAATTTTCAAATACCTAGTGGGATTTTTCGACTAGAACACCCCCTTAAGTCTGATTTCCAACTAGGAAACTCGCGGCCGGTCTGTCAAGTCCGAGTCTGTCTGACTTTCCTTTATGTATCCATATTGGTTTTCCCAGATGTTTTACTGGAATGCTCTCATCTCGGGGTGATATCATTCCCGACTCTGACACCGGACCTATAAGGTGAACTGAATGCAGAATAATACCACACGTGTTGATGGGTACATTTAATCCACCCAGTTCAGGGTGGTGGCATCTTAAGTTTTCTCTCAGTTGGTTTGAAATCAGGTGACTGGTTTGGCCATTCAAGAATTTTCCGTTTTGTAGCTTTGATAATCTCCTGTGTGTCCTCCGCAGTCTGTTTGGCTCCTTATCTTGTAGGATGAAGTGCCGTCCACTGACTTTGGAGCTTATTTACTGAACTCGAGCAGATCAGATGTTTCTCTGCACCTCAGAATTCATTGTGCCATCAGCAGCTCCATCATCAATGAAGAGAAGTGCGCCAGGACCTGTGCCAGCTATACATGCCCAAGCCATAACTCCCCAGCACCGCCATGTTTAACAGATGAGGTGCTCTGCTTTGAGCTGCTCCTTCTTGTCGTCTCCACACTTTGTTCTTGTCATCACTCTGATGAGGTTCATCTTCGTCTCGTTTGTCCACAAGACCATTTTTCCCAGAATTCTGTAGGCTCTTTGAAGTCCTTTTTCCCAAACTGTAACCTGCCGTCCTGTGTTTGTGGTCTTCATCTTGCAGTGTGTCCTTCTCTGTGTTTCTGTTCATGAAGTCTTCTGCTGATAGTCGTCTCTGACACACACACATCGCCCCCTGAAGACTGCGTATGGTCTGTCAGACAGGCGTTGGGGGCTTTTTCTTGACCACAGTGAGGATTCTGCTATCGTCAGCAGTGGAGGTCTTCCTCAGCCCACCAGACCCTTTGTGATGACTGAGCCCACCAGTGTGTTCTTTCTTCTTCATGATATTCCAGACAGCTATAAGACCTAACTGACGTCTCTGATGGTTTTATTCTTGTATTTCACCCTCATGATGGCTTCTTTGTCTTTCAATGGCACAGCTGCTGTCCTCATGTTGACCAATGGCAGGGGAGAAGCAAACTGAGGGGTCTGATGAAGCCATGAAACCCACCTGAGTGATCACACACACCTGTGACGCCAAATGGCCCAAAAATTATGGTGCCCTTAAATGGGGGGACCCTGTAGAGAAAGTGCTGTCATTTCTAAAGGTGGGACAGAAATTAAAACAAATCCCCTTAAATGAAAGTCTGCAGTGGGCACTTTAATCACAACGTTTGGAATTTTAAATTGTGGAGCAGAGGGGGAAATCAGAGAGCAATTTGTCTTTGTGCCAGACATTATGGTGGACAGTGTATTTTTGAGAAGTCGGGTGATACTTTCTTGAATGGCAGGAATGGGCTTCTGTGCCCACCTTTAATGGCACTTCTTTAATGACACTTCAGTGGCTCCTGTGGTTACTCGTAGCCCCCATTGCTTGGCCAAGCATCATTCCATTCTGGGATGGCTTTTTTGCATGTGATGTTGGTTCTTTGGGCTTTGAAAAGACTCCTAATGTGCGGACAAAACAGAAATCTTTAGTTATATTGGGAAGGATGGAGCAGATCAAGAACAGCTGACCTGCGCCAGTGTTTCTGTATGCAGTGAGGCTCCTTTTCAAATCAGGAACTCATTGGGATTTCACAAATCTGTCACCATTTATGGATAGGGCCTACGATGGATCTACAGGATAATTCTGGAACCTTCCTTTGGATGGTTCTTGTGGGAACCTCTACTATGGCATCGCTCCAAAGAATCACCCTGGTGCCTTTTATTTTTAGGGTGTTACATTTCAGGCCGTCTCAGGTTCAGTTCCTTGTTTGATGTCTCTTTTATCTCATTTATTTATGTAGATGTTACTTTTGTTAATTATCTGCTTTCTTTTCTATGCCAGTGTTACACTGTATTGCCAAAAGTATTAGGACGCCTGCCTTTACCCGCACATGAACTTTAATGCCATCCCATAGGCTTTAATATGGAGTCGGCCCTCCCTTTGCAGCACTAACAGCTTCAGCTTCTCTCTGAAGGCTTTCCATGAGGTGTAGGACTGAGTGTGTTTATGAGACTTTGTGACTGGGAGATCATTGGTGAGGTCAGGCACTGATGTTGGGTGAGAAGGCCTCACTCGCTCACAGTCTCCCAAATGTGGTCTGTCAGGTTGAGGTCTGAACTCTGTGCAGCCCACCAAACTCGCTCCTCCATGTCTTTATAGATCTTGCTTTGTGCACTGGTGTGTGTGCCCAGTCATTTTGCCATCCCCAAACTGTGCCCACAAAGTTGGGAGCCTGAAATTGTCCAAGATGGCTTTGTATGCTGAAGCATTAAGAGTTCCTTTCACTGGAACTAAGGGGGCCAAGCTAAACCCCACACCGTAATTCGCCCTCCACCACACTTGCCTGACTGCATTGTGCCAAGTGGAGAGTCCAGTTCTCCTGACCAGACTCGTCCATCAGATTCCGTGATTCGTCGCTCCAGAGGACACGTCTGCACGTCGGCTTTACACCACTGCATCCGACGCTTTGCATTGCACTTGGTGATGTCAGGCTTGGTTGCAGCTGCTCGGCCATGGACACCCATTCATCCCATGAAGCTCTCTCTCTACGCTGCACTGTTGTTGGGCTTTTGGAGGTCTGTAGCTATCAACTCTGTGGAAAGTTGGGGACTTCTGAACACCTCAGCATGCTCTGTCCCCTCTCTATGATTTGACGTGGCCTACCACTTCGTGGCTGATTTGCTGTTGTTCCCAATTTCTTCCACTTTGTTATAATACCACTGACAGCTGATCGTGGAATATTTAGTAGCGAGGACATTTCACGAATGGACTTACTGCACAGGTGCCATCCTATCACGGTACCAGGCTTGAACTCACTGAGCCCCTGAGAGCGACCCACTCTGTCATAAATGTTTGTAGAAGCCAGCAGTCTGCATGCTGAGGGGCTTGATGTTATACACCTGTGGCCATGGAAGGGATTGGACCACCTGAATTCAATGATTTGGAGGGGTGGGTCCCAAAATGTTTGTCAATATAGTGCATGTACTTTATTGTTGTGTGGGTGGATTCCACAAGAGGTGGGGCCAACTGCCCATTGTCACCAGGGACCGCCCCTTTACAGCCTTATATGGCCGAGGGTTTTCCCTCAGTTCCTGGCAGTTCATTTGACTGCTCTACGGAGTTGGTGAGTTTTCTTGTGTTCCTACTGAGCTGTTTCTGAATGTGTTTCTGGATTCTTCACTGAGACTTTCTTCACCTTGGGTTACCTTTACAGGTGTCTGCACGCATGTCCACTCACTCGGAGAGGAAAAGAGATGGAGTGATTTTGGTAGTGAGCTCAGTTGGATCAGATCTACTAGCAGAGCTGCCAACATCTGACCAAGGAACAGAAGCCAGGCTGTGAAAGGTGTAGGCCAAGAGTTTGACACAAATCAAGAGTTTTTCACACTGTTTCAACTGCTGGAAACTAATGACAAGTTGCCCTTTAACTAAGAATGGGACCAAAACATCCTCCGAGAGCAACTTCTCCCAACTATCCCAGAACAGTTTGGTGACACACAATGCCTTTGTCATCATGATGGAGCACCGGGCCATAAGGCAACAAATGAGAACTAAGTGGCTCGGGGAACAAAACATCGACATTTGGGGTCCATGGTCAGGAAACTCCCTAGTGAGAACTTGTGGTCAATCATCAAGAGGCGGGTGGACAAACAAACCCCACCAATTCTGATTCTACAAGAATGGGCAGCAGCCATCAGTCAGGATTGGGCCCAGAAGTTGATTGCCAGCCTGACAGGGCGAATTGAAGAGGTCTTGAAAAAGAAAGAAGGGCCAACACTGCAAATATGGACTCTGTGCATAAACTTCATGTCATTGTCAGTAAAAGCCTTTGAAACTTCTGAACTGCTTCTAATTCTACTTCAGATGAGGTGGCTCGGGCATCTGACCAGGAAGCCTCCTGGAAGCCTCCCTGGTGAGGTGTTCCGGGCACGTCCAACCGGGAGGAGGCCCCAGGGAAGACCCAGGACACGCTGGAGGGACTGTGTCTCCTGGCTGGCCTGGGAATGCCTCGGGATTCCCCCCAGAAGTGCTAGAAGAAGTGTCCAGGGAAAGGGAAGTCTGGGCATCTCTGCTCAAGCTGCTGCCCCTGCGACCCGACCTCGGATAAGCGGAAGAGGATGGTTGGATGGATGGATGTACCAGAGAAACATCTGACAGAAAGATCTAAAACACTGAAGCAGCAAACTTCAACAACTGGGTCATCCTCAAAACTTTTGGCCACAACTGTAGGTTGGATGAAGCGGAGATAGTAAATCACAAAGTACTGGCAAGGCTGGAGTGAGGGGAAGCTATGAAGAGGATGAAAAGTGGAAACTAAGGGGGCCAAGGCCAACCCCACACCATAATCCCCCCTCCACCAAACTTCACACTTGGCATAATGCAGTCAGGCGAGTCCCGTTCTCCTGACCAGACTCGTCCATCAGATTGCGTGATTCGTCACTCCAGAGGACACGTCTGCACTGCTCTAGAGTCCAGTGGTGGGTGGTGGGCTTTACACCACTGCGCCTGATGCTTTGCATTGCACTTGGTGATGTCAGGCTTGGCTGCAGCTGCTCGGCCATGGAGATCCTTTCCATGAAGCTCTCTCTCTACACTGCACTGTTGTTGAGCTTTTGAGGGTCTGTAGCTATCAGCTCTGCAGAAAGTTGGTGACTTCTGAACACCTCAGCATGCGCTGTCCCCACTCGGTGATTTGACGTGGCCTACCACTTCATGGCTGAGTTGCTGTTATTCCCAATTTCTTCCATTTGGCCAGTTGGCCCAGATGATGTACCAGTGGAGGCATGGAGATGTTGTGAGGAGGTGACAATGGAGTTTCTAACTAGATTGTTTAATTGAATCTTGAAATGTGAGATGATGCTCGAGGATTGGAGAAGTATATTAGTACCAATTTTCAAGAATAATGGTGGTTGTGCAGAGCTGCGGTAACTCCAGGGGTATAAAGTTGATCAGCCGCACCATGAAGATATGGTGGAAGAGTGATGGCTGAGAGGAGAGGTGGCCCTCTGTGAGCAGCAATATGGTTTCATGCCAGGTACTAGAGATGAGATGTTTGCTTTAATGGTGTTGATGGAGGAGCACAGAGAAGGTCAGAAGGACTTTGTGGACTTCGAGAAAACGTTTGGCATGGAGCCAAGAGAGGAGTTATGGTGCTGTATGAGGGAGTCGGGAGTAGCAGAGAAGTATGTGAAGGTGGTGCAGGATATGAGTGAGGACAGTGTGATCGCGGTGAGGTGTGCGGTACGAATGAGAGCCTGGTTCAAGGTGGGAGTGGTATTATATCAGGGATCGGCTCAGGAATGGTGATTGACAGGTTGACTGGGGTCTCCGTGGACTGCGATGTTTGCGGATGACATTGTGATCTGCAGTGAGAGTAGACAGCTGACTGAGATGAACCTGGAGAGGTGGAGGTACGCAGTAAGTCAGTAGAAGTAAGATGGGGTACATGTGCATGAACGAGAGGGAAAGTGATGGAAGAGAGCGACTGTAAGGTGCAGAGGTGGTGACGGCAGACAAATTTAAATCCGTGGGTTCAGCAGTCCAAAGCCACAGAGAGTGCAAGAAGAGGAGAAGAAGAGAGTGGACTGGGTGGACTGGGTGGAGTTGTGATAGAAGAGTAGCTACAAGAGTGAAAGGGAAGGTCTATAAAACGGTTGTGAGACACGCCATGTTGTATGGTTTGGAGACGGAAAAGACAGGAGGCAGAGCTGGAGGTGGAGGAGTTGAAGATGATAGGAGTAACGAGGGTAGACAAGATCAGGAACGAGTATATTAGAGGGACAACACAAGTATGACAGTCTGGTGACCACGTGGCAGAGGCGAGATTGAGATGGCTTGGGCACGAGCAGTGGAGAGATGAGGGGTACAGAATGCTGAGGATGGAACCGCCAGGCAAGAGGAGAAGAGGAAGGCCAAAGAGGGGGTTTAATGGATGTGGTGAGGGAGGACAGGAAGGCAGTTGGTGTGGCAGAAAAGACAAGAGATAGATGGAGATGGATGATCCGCTGTGGAGACCCCTAAATGGGAGCAGCCGAAAGAAGAAGACGAAGATTCATTTACACGTCACCGCACAAGAATTTCATGATGTTCCTCTCGCAGTGTATGTGATGATAAAGGTCTTTAATCTCTCTAATCGTGTCAAAGGCTTTGGAAACATCGAGGAAGCTGGCATCTGTAGCTCTCTTAGTATTACACCCCTCTGCTTTGTGTTTGGCAGGTGGTGGAGGAGCCTCTCCTCAAACCACGTTGGCCCCCTCTAATTCCGTCATTCTGAGATGCTTGTTCGAGGAGGTGGAAGCTGGTGATATCTCAACAACCGATCAGACTTATGGGACTGTAGTTTGGCTTTTGACCAGTTTTGGGAGGACAACCACATCTGTTATTTTATTTTATTTTTTTCTTTTCTGGCTCATGGAGAAGGGGCCTAGACGCGTGCCAGTGTTTGTGACGACAGCTACTGCTTTGATGGGTAGGAGTCTCGGGGCAATGGGCAATGGTAGGGACCGGCGTTGTTCTTAATGTTGGATTGTTGAAGTGTTTCATGGACAACTTGAAGGTGATTCTTTGTTTGGGTATCTTCTGCAGTCTGTCTTTAGCTGATTTGTGTATTTTGGTAATGTGTGTGCTTCTTTGAATCCTGGGGGAGAAGCCATCAGCCCTGTTTTTAAGGCCGATATCTCCTGGTGGCAATACCCCTTCTGATCATCCACTGTAGCAGTGCTACGATTAGTTAAAACCGCATCTCCCAGCAGTCCCTGCAGGGGCTGGTGGGGTCAAAGGTGGTCAGGAGTGGATTAAATGGAGGGCAGGTGTCCAAAGAAAAGGAGGTGTTTTATGTTGTATTCTGTCTTCCGTTTACCTGTCTGTCTGCCTTCTGTTGAGGTACCGTATTTAGTCGTCGTGTCCTGGATTGTCTTCTGTCTACCTGATAGTGGGGTCATGGCCTTCCAGCAAGAAAAGGGGCACTCCTGGACTGTCCACCCATCTTCACCCTTACGGGTAGGACTGTTTTTATTCATTCCCTTCCAACATACAGATCTCTGGACTTACTATCGTCATCATTCGTTACTTCTGGTGCTGTCCTCCATGGACTTTGCTCTGGGGGGTTGTTTGTGCTTATTTGTTTAATGTAATATCGCTGTAGGGGTACAGGGCTGGTATTATTGTTTTCATTTATTTCATTTAGTTTCATTATCTATATATATAATTCACTAAGGCAAGACACCAATGGAAAGCACGCCGGAAGGGGCGTGGATTCGCTAAGACACCTATGGCGCACACAGGGAGAAGCCACGCCCACCAACTTCAAGACCATTGGATACGACGACAACTCGCAGAGCCACGCCCACCAACTTCAAGACCATTGGATACGATGACAACTCACAGAGCCACGCCCACCAACTCGGATGCGACGACACAGAAAGAACGGCGCCATTTATATTCGTCTGTCGTGGAGGCCTCATGTACCTCCGAGCTACATTGACTGTTCATAGAGGCCTGTTTCTCGCGGAGGTGAGTCGCCATATGCAGCGTGTGAAACGGTTTGCGAGGGGTATCCCATGGGATCCTTAAAACATTCCTTTACAACTGAGGTTAAAACACAATGAAGTAAGCAGTCTTTAAAAACCGAGTTTTCGGTTACGACGCACGACCGCGTGCACCATAGCAAACTGTTTTACACGCTACATACAGCAATTTGCCTCCGCGACAAACATGCGTCTTCTTCACTCACGGACAATTATATGTTGCTCTCTCCAGAGTTCCATCTTTTCATTCACTTTCTGTTGTATCCTCAAACCCTCCCTTTTTAGACAACTGTGTCTTTCCTGAAGTGTTCAACCATCAATAAATAATTATGCGGCGTTTGTTATGCGCGCTTCACTATTGTGTTGTATTTTGCTCTCTCCAGAGTTCCATCTTTTCATTCGCTTACTGTTGTATTGTCACAGCAACCCGTTTTAGACAACCGTGTCTTTCCAGAAGTGTTTAGCATTCAATAAGTAATTATGCATGACATTGAGCGTGTGTCTACCCGGCGTGGGTAAGCCGTTGAACCCCATTCGGGCTGCAAGCCGTGGAATTCCCACTAAGTGTGACTCATACGCTCCCACTGGTTGCGTCCCAACCCTTTGTACACACCCCCCTCCCACCTCGCTACTACCGCGGTCGGGTGTCTTGGTGGATTATATATAGAAAAGCAGCCAAAACCGCACAGAGCAATGAGACGTCTACGTGAGTCACAGCTGCATGTGGGCTGTGCAAAGACGACAACGACTCGGGTGACGAGTTGAAGGTGGGCACATGAGCGGGCAGTGCATACTGGACGAGAAATCAGCAGACTAGCATGACGGACAGAGCTGAATGGACGTCCTTCTCCTCTCCTACCGTTCCACACTCCTCACCGTGCACCCCCATCCCTCCGTCTGGCAGGAGAAGGCGTGATTATGGTCTGCCAGTTTTCAGTCACGGACGATTGTGTGTTGGTTCGTTCCGTGCATTGTTACAATGTTGCTTTTCTTGCTGATTTATTACTTTTCCGAGTTTTCAAATGTTAATTTTCTCTCTGTGCTTAAAAATCATTAAAAAACCGGCCTGATTATGCGGCGTATGGCCCGACCTGCACACACTCAGCAAGAGAGACAAGGCTGGGAGTGTCCCTGGGATCTCCTCCATAAAAATAAACAAATCACCGCCATATTGACGGTGTGAATGTTAGCGGCACCGGACCGCTATACCATGACCACCTCCAGGTCCTGACCCAGGGGGCTACACTAAAATATCATTTTATATTTGTGTCAAATGAGCAGTTGCTCACAGAGTCCCGAATGCGGCACATGACCTGCATTGTGAGGGGCCGTCAGTTACGGCACTACTGCCATGATTACCCGAGGGTGGTCCGGCTCACTTTCAAGGACCCGAGTGGCTGGACCAGGACAGGGGGACGCCCACGTAACACCTGGCTGAGGTGTCATTTGTGTAGGGTGGGACTGGACTGCATGTCTGCCTGGGGGGTTGCCATGTGGGATCCCAAGCTGTTTTATCGTGTAGGGGGTGCGGCAACGTGCTGTACCAGTGCAGACCCCTCAACCTGACCTGGCCTGCCGAGTTCTGGATGACAATAATTTGAGCTTTCAATACAATACAATGCAATTTATTTTTGTATAGCCCAAAATCACACGGGTTTGCAATGGGCTCTAATAGGGCCTTTTTTAACAGCCCCCCAGACTTGACTGTCTAAGAAGACAATTAAAAATTCCCAAAAAATATATTGAACGGAAAAAATCTCAGGAAAGGCAGTTCAAACAGAGACCCCCTTTCTAGGTAGGTTGGGCGTGCAGTGGGTGTCAAAAAAAGGGAGGGGGTCAATACAACACAATACACAGAACAGAACACAAGTCATCCTCAATACAATACAATAGAACAATAGAAATATTACAAGTACAGAGCAGAATTCAACAGAAGATCCATCCATCCATCATCCAACCCGCTATATCCTAACTACAGGGTCACGGGGGTCTGCTGGAGCCAATCCCAGCCAACACAGGGAGCAAGGCAGGAAACAAACCCTGGGCAGGGCGCCAGCCGACCGAAGGGCACACACACCCACACACCAAGCACACACTGGGGACAATTTAGAATCACCAATGCACCTAACCTAACCTGCATGTCTTTGGACTGAGGGAGGAAACCGGAGCACTCAACAGTAGATGACATCCCATAATACAATTTAGATTTATTCAGAGAGTCTTGGAGACCTCGCTGCTCCCCCCCTAACAACATTGGCCATTCCAAAGCTGTGAGTCAGCCAATCTGAAGAAAGGACCCCTCTACCCGACCATTCCAGTGATCCTTCATCAAAGATGGCAGGTGGGCAGTGGGCACCAAGTGCCACAACTGAGTACCGAGAAGTGAGATTCCTTGCTGACAGCCTAATGCACAAAAATAATGTCAACCTACCATTCCAGATCATCACTTCTAGAGGGCTTCCTTAATGTTTCACCCACAAATACGCACTTTATGGAGTCCAAAATGTCTGTGATTTGATGAGCTGTGATGTGAGCACAGCTTGTTGGACAACCCAATCCCCCTTGGGCTTTATTAAGGAGCTGGTCCTCCTGTGCCACTCTTAACGGCCTTCAATCTTCTTTCCACGAGATCTTTGGAGGGTGTCCATAAGCACTTGTGCCCATGATAGCGGATGAGAAGATCTGTCTCAGAATTCTAAGAGGTCTTCATTAGGGTTCTGTGCAGGCCACTTGAGCTCCTCCATGTCTTTAAGGACCTGGCTTTGTGCGTACGTGCATAGTCATGCTGGAACACAAAAATGGAAGCCCACCATTGTCTGAAATGTCCATATCTGCTTTAGCATTAATAGGACCCTTCACTAGAACCAAATCCTTCCATTATCCCTCCTCCACCACACTTTCCAGTAGACTCCAAGCAGTCCAGAAGGTGGTGTTTTCCTGGCATCCAGCCAACCCAGATTGGTCCATCAGACTGCCAGATAGTGAAGTGGGATTCATCATTTGCACTGTTCCAGAGTTCCAACGGTGGTCCGCTTTAAACCACTCCAGCCAACACTTGGCATTGCACATGGTCACCTTAGGCTTGTGTGACGGAGCTCGGCCATGGAGACCCATTTCATGAAGCTCCTGGTGCACAGTTTCTTTTGCTCCAATAGGGAGTTTGGCACTCTGTTGTGATTGATGCCACTCAGAATTTGTGATTTTGATGCCCATCCACACTTGGTGGCCCTGCTCTGTCAGTTTGCGTGGTCCACCACTTCACGGCTGAGCTGTTGTTGCTCCTGGACATGTCCACCTTACAATAATGGAACTTACAGTTGACCAGGGCTGAGATTTCAGGCACTGGTTGTGGCAAAGGTGACATCCTATGACAGTGCCACACTAAAAGCCATCGAGCTCTTCAGTGCGACCTGATGTTTCTCCATGGAAATTGCAGGAGATCTACCTGCTAACAGTGAAGCACCAGTCATGTGGATGGGAGTCCACATATTTTTGACCATATGGTGCTTGTTAGGGAAATCAAGTCCACATGCACTACGGGGGGCGTCACGTCAAGTCTAAAATTCTATTCATGCACACTTTTTTCTAAGGTTTTGAGTAGCAGAAGACCCCTGAAGTTACATCCACACATCCCATGACTTTGAAAAGCTGACACTTCAGTACCCAGTTAAAGCTCTGTGCACGTCACCACTCAGAACAGCCCCATTTTGGGGTCTCCACAGGGCTTGGTACCTCCTGGGTCACACTGGTGGTCTTCTTCACCCACTCTGGACACCAACTGTAGATGCTGTGCAGTGCTTGTCAGCGCTGACCCAATGGGTTTTTGCTTATGGCATTCAGTCTTATAGGTTAGTTGCTGTCCTCAGAAATGACCATCCGCTTGGTGACTGCGTGACTGTGCCAGGCTGCCATTCCCCTAAGCTCCACTGGCACTTAAGCTGCCCTTTTGAATAACAGACTGCCAGCTCACACTGCTACTGACTTGGCATCAATGCCACCACTGGCTGATGCAAAACTCAGCTTTGTTGCAACATGTGATTTTATACACTGTGTCACTTTATTAGGCGCTAATCAGCTCTAAGGCATTCAGCGGCCACTTTATTAGGTACACCTGCTTGTTTACGCAAATAACTAATCAGCCAATCACAAGGTAGCAACTCTATGCATTTAGGCCTGTAGACCTTGTGAAGACCACCAGCTGAAGTTCAAAATGAGCATCAGAATGTGGAATAAAGGCGCCTGAAGTGACTCTGAACATGGTATGGTTGGTGGTGCCAGACGGGCTGCTCTGAGTATTTCACAAACCGCTGAGCTGCTGGGATTTTCACACACAACAATCTCTAGGGTTTACAGAAAGTGGTCTGAAGATATCCAGTGGGTGGCAGTGCCTTGTTGATGTCCGAGGTCAGAGGAGAATGGCCAGACTGGTGTGAGCTGGCAACAGGAGCTCAAATCAGTACTCGTTACCAGTGAGGTGTGCAGAAGAGCAGCTCTGAACACATAACACGTCAAACCTCGAAGCAGGTGGGCTACAGCAGCAGGAGACCACAGTGGGTGACACTCCTATCAGCTAAGAACAGGCAACTGAGGCGACAATTCTCACAGGCTCACCAAAACTGGACAACAGAAGACTGGGAAAACGTGGCCTGGTCTGATGAGTCTCGATTTCTGCTGTGACATTCAGATGGTGGGGTCAACAACATGAAAGCAGGGATCCTGCCTTGTATTAACAGTTCAGGCTGGTAGTGGTGGTGTGATGGTGTGTGGAATATTTTCTTAGCACACTTTGTGCCCCTCAGTACCAACTGAGCATCATTTAACTCCCACAGCCTACCTGAGTATTGCTGCACACCATGTCCGTCCCTTTAGGATCTTCTGATGGCTCCTTCCATCCTGATAATGCGCCACGTCACAAAGCTCAGCTCATCTCAAACTGGTGTCTTGAACATGACGATGAGCTCACTGGACTCCAATGGCCTCCACGGTCGGCAGATCTCAATCCAGTCGAGCACCTTTGGGATGTGGTGGAGCAGGAGATTCACATCGTGGATGGGCAGCTACTGCGTGATGCCATCATGTCAATATGGACCACAATCTAATGAGGAATGTTTACAGCACCTTGTTGAATCAACGACATGAAGAATTAGGGTAGTTCTGACGGCAAAAGGGGGTCCAACATGGGACTAGCGAGGCGTACCCAATAAAGTGGCCACTGAGTGTATTTTTTTTATTATATGCATTTCTTTTTATATTCTATACCAGGGGTCCCCAATTTGGGTCCCGGAGGGCCGCAGTGGCTGCAGGTTTTCATTCTAACCCTTTTCTTAATGAGTGACCTGTATTGGCTGCTAATTCACATTTTTGAATTCATTTTAATTGATTTGCTCTTGAAGACTCGGACCCCTTAATTGTTTCTTTTATCTCAATTAGCAGCCGAACAATAACGAGATCCAAAATGAACCAAATGTCCATCATACAATATCTATATATGGTGGTAGATAGGGGGTGCTCTCGCTCCCTTGAACCCCTGTCCATGACTCCAAACACCAGGTAAAAGTCCAAATGTTGACTTTATTTAATCTCCACAGTGCACAAAGCACACTCTCCACCACAATACTCATATAATAATCACTAATAATCACAATAATACAATCCTCCAACTCCCAGACGCGTTGCCACCCTTCCACCCAGCTCAGCTCGCCGTCTGGGAGCTCCCACAGTCCTTTTATATCTCCTGACCCGGAAGTGTTCCCAATCCCCAGTCCATGTGACTCTCAATCACTTCCTGGTCAGGTACAAGTTCTTTTCTTCACCCCGGAACCACGTCATTCCTCTTGTCCACGTGTGCTTCCGGGGCGTAGGGAAAATAGCCATTATTCCTCCCTGCAGCGTCCCCTAGTGGTCCCCATGGCATCCAGCAGGGCTGCGCATAAAAACTACATTGTCTATGATGCCCTGCTGGTCTTCTGGGGACCTCCATGCTGCAAGGAGGGCTCCACCTGGCGGCTTGGGATTGGCCGGGATAAACGGCCGGCCATCCATCACAATATATAAAAGTCAATGTGTGTGTGTGTGTTCCAGCATCATGTCCGAATGGCTGGAGCGATTTTCATGAAACTTAGTACACATGTTCCTCATTCCATCCATCCATCCATTATCCAACCTGCTATATCCTAACTACAGGGTCACAGGGGTCTGCTGGAGCCAATCCCAGCCAACACAGGGCACAAGGCAGGAACCAATCCCGGGCAGGGTGCCAACCCACCGCAGATGTTCCTCATTGGTCGACTAAAAATACTGTAGGCTGAAATCAGCCGTAACCCACCTCCTTCTGGGTAGGGTGAGGGGTAATCTTGCAGTCTAGAGGGTCCCAAGGCAAAGACCACACAGGAGTGCCAGAGGGACCACTCCATGAATGTCCTTGAGTGGTCCTGCCAGAGCCCAATCAAACATCCCTGGGGAGGCCTGACAAGAGAAGCCCACCGATGGTCTCCCGCCAACCTCATGGAGCTGCATAGAGAAGAATGGCAGGAAATCCACACATCCAAGGGTGTCCGACCCACTAAGCACGCAGCAAAGGGTCCGAGTACTTTGTGCCGATGGGGTTTTTCACTTTATTTTATTTTTTATTTTTAACACATTTAAAAAGCTTTTCCCAAATTCCGTTTTCACTTTACTGTGTCTTGTGAAGTTCCAGCACCTCCTAAAGCTCTGATAGCACTTTCTAGCTTTTTTTTTTTTTCTGGAAAGTGGTCAAGCCCAGGGGACCCCCTTCCTCCTAAATCTAACCTTGGCTGGTTCCCCTCATTTCCAGGGTTAGTTCCCACCTTGTGCCCATTGGCTGCCAGGCTCACCCCCCAGAAACTATGACCCTGTAGGTAGGTCTGACGACGTCATGTATATGAGAGAGCCTGACTGACCCCATAATGCACAAGCGGCCCACCCGATGTCCATCCTTTAAGCAGATTCAAGATGGGTGGCCCGCGACTCACTTCATTAACTCCTTCAGGGCGGATGTCAAAAGGTGGGTTGACGGTGGTAATCGGCGACCAAACCCGCCGTTATGTTTGAGGTGGACTTCTCAATTAGCTGCGTTAGTTTGACGAGAGCTTGCGTGAGTAGCGAGGAGCCAATGGCGGCAAAAATGGCGTCGACGTCCGGCGAGAGATCAGAGCAAGGGACGTTTTGCATGTCATCGCCGAACTGGACTGTGACTTGTCAGACTCCGATTTCGATATGATTCATCAAAAAAAGAATGTGAGAGCTGATGTGCCTATGGCGACATTCGCCTCGGGGGACCAACACTTACAATGACAAGCCGCTGCTGCTGCCCCCGGACCCCCTGGCACCCAGCATGCTACGCTTTCCTGGCGGCCACAGCTCGCAACAACAGACGTTTTGTGCCGATTTCTGTGTGAAGCCGTTGCTTTGTGTGCTTTTGGAAAAAATGGGGTTTTGTGGGAAAAAAAAATATACTCAGCCCTCAAAGGGTCAATCCAACGTCTATCTGTCTGTCCGCTTTTCGTGAGAGGACTACTTCACAGATTTAGCTCGGGTTTTTTTTGTTCTCCATTCCGGTTGATTTTGCGACTTCTCTCATCGCGCTAAGAATCAGAGTTCACTTGTGGTTCCAATTTATGTGCGGGAACCTGAGAGAGACACTGCAGGCCGAGGCCTTCCTCACTCACGCGCCAGCCTCTGTTCGAGTCGGTCTGCCTCGTGCCACGTGTTGGAGCGAACCTCGCCTCCGCTTAGCTAGCGACACCTGTTTGTTCAGCAGACATTACCATCTAGAGATTGTTAAGGAGTAACGTTTGACATTTTTGAGAGAGAAATCAGAGCTACGTGTGTTTTAGAGGGTAGCTGCTGATTGCCAGACATATCACAGTCATGTGCTCTTCTTCCCACCCAGGGATGCTCTCCCGTCAGAGCTCAACACGATCAGATAAAATGCCAACGTCTATTGATTTTTAAAGTTTGCCCTGTTTCATTACTATGTGGGCACAGCCGCAGGGGGGCAGCTAGTTTTCGATATAAAGATTCCATGCTTGCCTCTCATTTCCTACCAGGGTTTTGCTGGTGATATCCCCCTCTAGTGGACATTATTGGAAGTGTTTGGGACAACCAGCTTTGCAACTCTTTGGTGCAGGGGTCCTGGAGGACCACCACAGTGGCTGCAAGTTTTCATTCTAACCCTTTTCTTAATTAGTGACCTGTTTTTGTTGCTAATTCACTTCTTTTGAATTCATTTTCATTGGTTTGCTCTTAATGACTCAGACCCCCTTAATTGTTTCTTTTTCCTTAATTAGCAGCCAAACAATAATGAGATACAAAATGCGCCAAAATCACACAATATCTGAAATAAAGAAAGATGAAGGTCTCAGGAATGCTGATCTCCTCAAGACCCCAGAGCTCTTAGAAAAGAGAAAATCATCAATTACAGCAGCGGTTTTCAAACTTTCCTATTTCACGCAACACCCCACCCAAACCCCCCACACCCCACCTTTTCTACCTGGAATAATTCAGCGCCCCCTGAATAATATAAGGTAGATGAGAATAACCCCTGATACAACTAACAGAGGTTTGATACTCGTGCGGTGTTGCGGTATTCTATCATTTTTACTTCCTTAAGATTTGCATGTGTTCGGCTAACTGCGATGAAATATTTGCAATTTATTTTTTTAAAGTGCTTTAATGCCTTGTGTGGTTTTTGGTAGTAATTCGAATCATAAAAACAAAGAATAAATTATTTATTCTTATTTAATTATTTTTTTTATGTAAAGAAACGATTACATTTGTTTAAATTTTTAAAAATCTCGTAAATGAGGTCACCGATGAAGTCAATCTGCGCGAGACGAGCGTATTTTCGTCTGACAAATATTAGACCGCTGTTAGTTGTATCATGAAAATAACCGAATACGCAGTCAATTATTGAACTCCATTTGGCAATACTGGCCACGCTGCCAATGTTGTGCTGTAGTCGCGCCGCATTATCACCTGATCTACTGTTACCCGAATGTTCGCGACAGATACCGATACGTCTCGAACTTTCTGGATTGAAAATACGCGACTATAAAAGCAGCAGCAGCGGCGGCGCTCGTCATAGAAACAAACTTCAAATAGAAAAGGAGCTCAGAGTGTCCGTCTGGAAAATCAAACCAAACCTGGACAGGCTGTGTACTTTCAAGCAGGAACATATTAGTCATTAGATCTATACCTTAGAAATACTTTATTTTAATTTGAGTTATAATGCATTCGTTGTGATTATACAGTGCATCCAGAAAGTATTCCCAGCGCATCACTTTTTCCACATTTTGTTATGTTACAGCCTTATTCCAAAATGGATTCAATTCATTTTTCCTCAGAATTCTACACACAACACCCCATAATAACAACGTGAAAAAAGTTTACTTGAGGTTTTTGCAAATTTATTAAAAATAAAAAAACTGAGAAAGCACATGTCCATAAGTATTCAGAGCATTTGCCATGAAGCTCCAAATTGAGCTCCGGTGCATCCTGTTTCCCCTGATCATCCTTGAGATGTTTCTTCAGCTTCATTGGAGTCCACCTGTGGTCAATTCAGTTGATGTGACATGATTTGAAAGGCACACACCTGTCTATAGAAGGTCCCACAGTTGACAGTTCATGTCAGAGCACAAACCAAGCATGAAGTCAAAGGAATTGTCTGTAGACCTCCGACACAGGATTGTCTCGAGGCACAAATCTGGGGAAGGTTACAGAAGAATTTCTGCTGCTTTGAAGGTCCCAATGAGCACAGTGGCCTCCATCATCCGTAAGTGGAAGAAGTTCGAAACCACCAGGACTCTTCCTAGAGCTGGCCGGCCATCTAAACTGAGTGATCAGGGGAGAAGGGCCTTAGTCAGGGAGGTGACCAAGAACCCGATGTTCACTCTGTCAGAGCTCCAGAGGTCCTCTGTGGAGAGAGGAGAACCTTCCAGAAGGACAACCATCTCTGCAGCAATCCACCAATCAGGCCTGTATGGTAGAGTAGCCAGACGGAAGCCACTCCTTAGTAAAAGACACATGGCAGCCCGCCTGGAGTTTGCCAAAAGGCACCTGAAGGACTCTCAGACCATGAAAACAAAATTCTCTGGTCTGATGAGACAAAGATTGAACTCTTTGGAGTGAATGCCAGGCGTCGCTTTGGAGGAAACCAGGCACCGCTCATCACCAGGCCAATACCATCCCTACAGTGCAGCATGGTGGTGGCAGCATCATGCTGTGGGGGGCAAGAACTGGGAGACTAGTCAGGATAAAGGGAAAGATGACTGCAGCAATGTACAGAGACATCCTGGATGAAAACCTGCTCCAGAGCGCTCTTGACCTCAGACTGGGGTGACGGTTCATCTTTCAGCAGGACAACGACCCTAAGCACACAGCCAAGATATCAGAGGAGTGGCTTCAGGACAACTCTGTGAATGTCCTTGAGTGGCCCAGCCAGAGCAGAGCCAGACTTGAATCTGATTGAACATCTCTGGAGAGATCTTAAAATGGCTGTGCACCGACGCTTCCCATCCAACCTGATGGAGCTTGAGAGGTGCTGCAAAGAGGAATGGGCGAAACTGGCCAAGGATAGGTGTGCCAAGCTTGTGGCATCACATTCAAAAAGACTTGAGGCTGGAATTGCTGCCAAAGGTGCATCGACAAAGTATTGAGCAAAGGCTGTGAATACTTATGTACATGTGAGTTCTCAGTTTGTTTATTTTTAATAAATTTGCAAAACCTCAAGTAAACTTTTTTCACGTTGTCATTATGGGGTGTTGTGTGTAGAATTCTGAGGAAAAAAATGAATTCAATCCATTTTGGTATAAGGCTGTAACTCAACAAAATGTGGAAAAAGTGACGCGCTGTGAATACTTTCTGGATGCACTGTATGCTTGCAAATTAAAATTTGAAATAAAAAGGTAAAACATTAATTTATTTATTCGATGCCCCCCTTGTACAGCTTCAGCACCTCCCCTGGGGGGCGCGACCCACAGTTTGAGAACCGCTGAATTACAGAAATGTCTGCCATTGCACAACGAGAGCAGCAACAAGCCATGCAATCAAACTGAGGTGTGTGTCAGAAGACAGTCGGCCATCTTTATTCATCAATTCATTTATTTATTCATTTATCTCCTGCATGCGACATCAATTTTTGTGAAAGATGATTGGGGGGGCTCGGTGGCACTCAGATGACGAGGCCCTGGCCGTGCCCACCCACCAAAGACCCCAAGGTGCCGCCGCTCAGGGTGACACCGGGTAGGCTGAGGCGATGAACTTCTTCCCGTCCCCGTAGAAGGAGTTGGTCCAGGTGTATGTCTGGATGCTCTGCGCCTTGCCCCCCAGACTCAGGTGGCACCTGCAGGTGTGAAGTAGAGGTTGGCATCACTCACCCCCTCAAATAGGCCCACCAGATGCCTAAAATGATACTCACATTTTGCCGGGCCGGGCGATGTAGCAGAGGCTGTAGACGGCGAAGTCAAATTCGGGGCTGCTGCCTATGAAGGCCGAGCCGACCTCCTTGAAGAAGCCGTTCCAGTTGAACTGCATGCCCAGGATGTCGGGAAAGCCGGCCCACTGTGGAGCAAGAAGGGAGGGAGGGCTCTGTTAGGAATCGAGCTTCATCTTATATAGTGCCTTTCACATCGGAGGCATTGAGTTAGTTAGTGAGGGCAGAATCTGCTGATGGGGTGTCCGTCTGGGGGCTTGGGGGTCACTCTGGGGGGTTTTGGTCCCTCCAAAGTTCTGTGACTTTCCACACGTTGACTCTGCCTGAAGGGCGGGTGCATCTGAGTGGCGTCAGCAAAGCGGAGGTTCGTTTCTTTATAAAATGACACCGGGAGCCTTTGTAGTGCAGCCAGCTGGAGGGTCACTGGTGCTCAGTTTGGCAGAAATACATTAAGGCTGTTCCTTCAAGACCACCAAACAAACTCAGAACTGACTCGGAGACGGGCAGGTCAAGTTGGTCTTGAAACAAGGCTTAAAGGGCACTGGCTCAGGACCCCAACTTTACAAAACAACAGCACAGCAATAGAGTCACAGGAGGAGGTGACACTCCGAGGACAATCTAAGGCTCAAAACTTGATCAGGGACTCGGGTTTGACCCTCTGTGTCTTCATCAAATGAGACTGAAAGGCCATGAAAAGGCCAACCAATCAATCAGACCCGTGGGAATCAGTGAGCCAATCAGACATGTGGGCGGTAAGAGAATGTCCTCCGTCCATTGGATATTCGGAGCAAACCCAAACGTGACTCCATCGTTCTGCCCCTCAGCCATTCATTAGACCTTCACGTGGAGTCTAATGACTCGGAGGGTCTCTTGATCAATTGATAAACCAGTAAGTAGGACATCGAGGGGACAAGTCAGGAGGTGCCAATCAATCAATCAATCAATCACTCCATGAGAAATCTTGTCAGGAATCACAGCACCCACTTGTTATAATCAGTTGGTTCCACACATTTTGTTCAGCTCACCCTGCATCAGCTGATATATTCTGTATATTTGTTTAGGGGGTTTCGGGACCCCCATGATTATGAATTTGATCAGGGCTGGCAGAAGCGTACATAGGGCCCCCTAGACACCCAGAAATGATGAGGGAGAGAGAGAGAGAGAGGGGGAGAGAGGGAGGGAGGGAGAGAGGGAGGAAGAGAGAGAGGGGGAGAGAGGGAGGGAAGAGAGAGAGGGGGAGAGAGGGAGGAAGAGAGAGAGGGAAAAAGAGAGAGAGGGGGAGAGAGGGAGGGAGGGAAAGAGAGAGAGAGGGAAAAAGAGAGAGAGGGGGAGAGAGAGAGGGGGAGAGAGGGAGGGAGAGAGAGAGGGAAAAAGAGAGAGGGGAGGGAGGGAGAGAGAGAGGATTGCTCCCTGGTGAACACTGTATGAGGAACTGAGGAGCAGGGAAAGGGGGGGTCCCCCTTGAAGTTCAGCAGGCTTGCTACTGTTTGTTAAATGATTGAAAGCCTTTGGGGGTCCTCCCTTGGAGATCAACACACTCATAGAAGATTGGGGGGTCCCCCCTGTGCCCACTCTGCCTACACCTAAAGCCGGCCTTTAGTTTAGGGTTAGTTTTTTGCATTTAAAGTAAACTGACTAAGCTGAGCATTTTTCTCGTTTTGTCACAAAGCCATCTTAGTCAATAAATTCCTCCCATTAAAGTGAGATATTGACGACATTTAAAATATTTTTTAAATTACCACTTAATAATCAGAATTGGTTTCTTTGTTTCAACCAATCAATCAATACAGCATATGTAAGACAGAATAAGCAGCTCACCGAGACCCTATTGAACTGATTCACAGAGAAAATAAATTGATTGATGACTCAATAATCAATCAGTCAGTCAATCAGTAATGATGAAGATAGCCAATTATTAACCTAGTTATCCTGTCAATCAAGTAACCGACTAGTCAGTCAATTAATCAATAGACCAATTTAATCAATCACTCAATACATACATCAATCAATTATTTACTCAAATCTCGTTTAGTGAGCCCTCCCTCCATCCACTGAATGACACTTTAAAGTTAATCGAGGAAGCGTCATCAGTTATTGATCAGCTTGTGTAGTCAGAAAATGAATCAATTATTGAGACTTCAATCAATCAATCAATCAATCAGTCTAACGATAATAATCTTGAAGATGATGAATTGTTTTCCCAGAAATCAATCAATCAATCAATCGATCAATCAGCTCACCTTATTCTTTCAATTCATAATCAGTCACCCATTGGCTCGTTAACGCGGCCGATCAATCAATCATTGGGTGATTTTTATTTTTGTTTTTTATACTTTATAAAGTCAAAGAGCCAATGCACTCCCCGTTTGTTCAGCCAGCTAATCAATACCTCAAACATTCATTCAATTTGTGGCGCTCTGTCGATACTCACGGGCCCGTCGAAGTTGTGGCTGTAGTAGTTGAGCTGCCCGCGCTTCTCCAGCAGGTAGAACTGGACCCAATTATGGAAGCCGGACACTTTGCTGCTCTTGATTTCTCCTGCACAAAGGGAGCCACACATAGAGTGAGGAACGTTCTAGAAGAGCAGCCATCGGTGGGATGGGATTTGGGGGCTCATTCAAGTTTCACTCACAGCATGTCCCGCCCCTCCTAATCCCAGTCGGACCGTGTAGAGCGCCCCCTACCTACAAAGGTGTGCTCAAAGCCACTGGAGTCCAGCTGGCCCTTGTTGCGGGAGTACAGGCCGAACCACATCATCTGAAGGTCCTGGATAAGCTCCGCCTCTGAGGTGTAGACCCCTGTGGACACACGTGTGAAAGAATGAGTGGGCATCGGCAAGCTGCAGCAGAGCAGTGCGGACAGTGAAGTGGACCACTTTCTGCTGGGCACGTCACCTCCTGGACTCCAATATATAAGAACCTGGCCGAAACATCAAAGAAACTTAGTCTTGGCACCTCAGGTGAGCCTGCTGTTGAACAGGTGGACCCTTAGGGATGAGGTCATATGGCAAGCTCTTGGGCAGGTGGACCTCCATGTCCAGAAGACTCAGAGGGGCCATCTGCTCTTGGACAGCTGGACCTGGCATTGGCCTGATATCAGAGAAGCCAGCATGTCCACCCTTGGGCCAAGATAGGACCAGGACTGAAGTAGTGGACATGTGGATGCCATCCTGGCATGCTGATTGGCAGTATAGGTGGCAGTTGGGTATTGCGATTTCATTAATCAGTTACTGTATAATTGGGGTGTACACCCAAACACCAATGCCACAAAGTGTCACCAGAAGATATATGGCATAACTGCCCCCCCTCGAGTGCCCAATACCCACCTTTGGCAAGCAGGAAGGTACTTAGCTGTCGTCCAATCTCAGTGCCGGCCACCACCTTTTTCAAGAAGGCCTCCTGCTCTGCCACCTGCTCCTTGGTGAAGTGCTCAGCCGTGCCCGTCATTCGATTGTAGTTATCCAACAGATTGATGAGGGCGGCATAAGTGGGCCTAGTGAACAGGTTGGCCTCATCCACAAAGGTGTAGAGCCTGTCGGAGACACAGAGCAGTGAGCATCACCGCTGAACACGTGGGCTTCAGCAGTCCTCCCAATCTTCAAGCCTGACGTCCCCATCTAAATGGGGATCACGCCAACTACGTTAGACCAACTGACACCCCCACTCCCAGTATATGTGTTCGTGACGACCCCCAATAAACGTCAGCAGTCCTCAAATCGACACCATCATCAGAGCGGGGATCACACCGACTACACTAAACAAACTGAACCCATGGGTGTACTGTATGTGAGTTCATGATGACATGTCACCTTCTGACCCCAAGCATGCTGGACACATGGATGTCAGCAGTCCTCAAATCGACATCATCATCAGAGCGGAGATCACGCCGACTATGCTAGATGACTGGTGTTGTATTTCTGCCAGGGCTCCTCCCCTATCTGCGGTTCAACTTCTTGTTTTATGTCATTTTTTTTTGTTCATTGTCAAGTCTTTTATTTATGTTAATAATACTTTTGCTAATTATTTACATTTTTTCCTCGTCTTTGATTTTTTTATATGATGTGTGGGTGGTTCCCCAAGAGGTTGTTTGCCACTCTACAGTATTTTCTCTCCTACAAGGCCCACGCTGTCTCAGTGCTGCTGAAGTTTCCCCACTGGCCCCTCCCTCCTCATCTGCATACGTCTGCTCCTACTGGCTGATCGCCAAACGACCCCGGGAGCATCAGGTGGGCTTACGGCTCTGTACTGAGGTCCACTTTCTGGTTGGTCTCAGAGTTGGGAATAAGGCGCTGAGGGTTGATGATGAGCTCTGATGGACGGGCCTTGTTCTTGTCCAGAGAGAAGAGCAGCTCGGAAATTTCCTTCAGCTCCTCGTTGGTGATGGACACCTGCGCCGAGACATTGCCTGGCAAGAGATCAAGAGAGACGTTAGCACTGGGATGACAGAGAGCAACCCGTGGGCACCGGGCAGAGAATCCCACATTGGCTTAGTAGATGAGTCACTAGCAATTCTGTGCCCTTCTACATGATTCACTTACAGTGTGTGCCAGCGTGCTCTCTGGCATCCAAATTAAAATACCCAGTGTGAACGGTAAAATCAAAACCACATTCATTTAGCTTATGGTGGTGGGTGTGGAGGCAATGCCAACAGCTGTTGGAGCATCAGGACTAATTGGCCTGTAGGACTCATCACAAGTGACTTCAAAATGCGCTTTGTGACAAAGGGTTGAGAAAGATGCCACATGAAACAAAGGAGTACATTGTAAGGCACAATTTAAAACAAAGATCTTAATGGCAGAGATAAGAAAGCTGTCACATAAAATAAAGGATTATACTATAAGGCACTATATAAAATTAAAGTCTTGGTAACAAAGAGCTAACAAAGAATTACATTTCAAGGTGCCACATGAAACAAAGGGATAAATTGTAAGACACTATATATTGGTGACAAGAGCTAAGAAAGGTATCACATTAAAGAAAGAATTATATTGTAAGGCACTATATAAAATATTGACCTTGTTGACATAGAGCTAAAAAGGTGCCACCTAAATCAAAGGAATGCATTATAAGACACTGTACATTGGTGACAAGAACCAAGAAAGGGACCACGTCAAACAAAGGAATAAATTTCAAGGTACTATACATTGGTGACAAGAGCTAAGAAATGTGTCACATAAAGCAAGGATTTACATTGTATGGCACTATATTAAATTAAAGCCTGGATGGCAAAAAGCTAAGAAAGTTGTCACCTGAATCAAAGGAATACATTATAAGACAAGTGCTATGACAGGGACCACATCAAAGAAAGGACTACATTGAAAGGCACTATATAAAATAAAGGCCTTTGGGACAAAGATCTAATAATGGATTACAATGTAAGGCACTATACAAAACAAACGCCTTCATGACAAAGAGCTAAGAAAGGTGCCACTCTGGACAGGAATGACATTGTAAGGCACTTGTTCTGAATAAAGGCCTTGGTGACAAAGAGCTCAGAAGGGTGATCTGGGGGACACGTGACTTACTGGTGAGTACGAAGGATATGTGGCTGACTGGTTTGAGTGGTGAGCCTGGAGAGGATGACTTGGTGGTGTAAAGGAGAGGACTGAGATAAGGGGCAGCTGGGAGGTGTGAGGTGGATGCATGTGGCTTACTGGTTTGAGTGTAAAGAATGCAATAAATAAAATATGTGGTTTGGGGGTTCAGGGCGAGATGGAAATCAACTTATTGGGGAGAAAAGGCCCACTAGTGATGGTGCTTTACAAAGAAAGATTTGTCCTGATGGGAGTACGCATGTAGAATTAAAGTGATTCTGATCATTGTGGTCACGTTTTGCTATGGGGTGGTGTTTCATCTACACTTTCTCATTTTATGACCCACCTAAAACAAACCAAATTTTCCTTTCCGATGACCATTGTGTTTCCGGGGTCACCGGGTGCTGATTTATCCTTTTATGACTGCCCGCTAGTGGCAGGAGTTGTAATTTACAGGCCAGAGAAGTCATCCTGAACAGAAAGTGAAAAGCAGCCACCCTAAACAAACCCCAGCCCCCTGTGAGTACACCGTCTGCTGACAAAAGAGATGGTGGCCCACTCAGTGTCTGTGGTGGACACTATGAGCTTCTTCAAATTATCGCCTTGACTTCAGTCAACCATCCATCCACCCTTCACTGCTATGGAGACCTCCACTTACATCTATCTTGATTTTGCAGTATCGTGGGCCATCTCTGTTGTTCTACTGACCTCTGGTGGTACCTGAAGCAGCCGATCCACTGCTTGGCATACCTTCCTTCACTACTGTTGTGTTAGTCAATGTGCTGGTGTCAGCAGTGGGAATGTAATGACGGTAACGTCCCTTAATGCTGTGAGATAGCAGAATGGGATGGCCACTGATGGTGATGAGAATAGAAGAGTCATGTGGACAGTCACATCATGAACTCCCATTAAAATCTGCTCAGGACATATCGAGAGCCATGGGGCTGAGCCATCCTTCCATTTAGAAGACGCAGACAAGGAGTGCCAGGTGGGTGCAGTGCATGTTCAAGTGGTTTCCACAGTTCTGAAGGTCCCACACTTTTGTGATAGGTATGGAGAGGGGCAGGTTAGCTCCTCCGAGTAGACAGCGGGACATTCTGTGACAGAGCAAAGGGGACAGCAGGTGAGGAGCTGTGCAGAAGAATTGTGAAGAAGGCCCATCTGAGGCCATTCAGAAAGATGGGGACCATTTCCTGTGGGCTCCACTGGCATCTCAAGTTCTTTTGTAGAACCTCATAATAATTGCAGCTAATTGACACTAGGGGTCCAGTGGTCCTTGTGAGCACCTGGTTGTGCATTGCAAACACAGAACGGCACAGGCTTTGGCTCTTCTTCAGTCTGGTTGAGGGTGGGCAATCAAAAATGAAAACACGTCTTTAATCGTAATCAAAAAGCAGTGGTGGGATCTCATGGAGTGTTTTGGTGGATGGTGGCACGCACCTGGAATACCTTATGGAAACCATAGGGGACCATACAACATCCTTTATAATAGAGACTACCCTGGGTGCCAGTTCTGAGCTCTGAGCAATCTCCTACATTGTCTGACCCACACGCCCCGTCCACAATCCCGTGATGAAGTTCATACCACCTTAACTCCTGCTTTCTGGGTCCAAGGCACTCACTGACTGATACCACCTGTTTTTATTCACCTGGGGTCAGCCGGTGGAGCTGCGTACAAAATGATTCAGAGTCATTTGCCCAGCCTCACAATCCTCTTGTTTTTAAACCCAAGTTCAGGTTTATTGTCATGTGAACTTTTTACCTTCATGTCTTTTTCACATGTGGCCGGCGTTCCCAGGTGTCAAAATGTACCCAATGAACATTAAAGGCTGCTGGAGTCTCAAAAGATGCTCTGATGGTGGCAACCAGTGAAAGTGCAAACTGAAAACATCAACTTTTTATTTTATATAATATAAGCCCCTCCTACTCACTTTGCATTTATGACACTTTTGGCTACACAGGTATACATGCAAAACAACTGGACATGTGGCAAGTGATCGATGGAGGCTATGCACTCAGGTTTAGCAGTTTAGCATCTCAGGCACCAGGGGGCTTCACTCGCAGCAAGATATGCAAGGAACTGCTGCAGCAGAAGGTGTCTGGGCAGGGATGGCAGATTGTGCTCCATCAATTTGAGGAACCAATCGGTGCTGCTGCCATCTGCTCATAAAACTGAACGAGGCTCATTTAACTGATAAATGCTGCCCCCTAGTGGAGCTGGTAAGTTTTCTAGTGTTATTCTGCTGCTCTGTTCAGAAAAAAGCAAATTTTATATATATATATATATATATATATATATATATATATATATATATATATATATATATATATATATATATATATATATATATATACTGTGGTGGGTTGGCACCCAGCCCGGGATTGGTTCCTCTTGTGCTATGTGTTGGCTGGGATTGACTCCAGCAGACCCCCGTGAACCTGTGTTCAGATTCAGCGGGTTGGATAATGGATGGATGGATAAATATATATATATATATATATATATATAAAACTGCCAAAAAAATTAAAGGAACACTTTAAAAACACATCAGATCTCAATGGGAAAAAGAAATCCTCCTGGATATCTATACTGATATAGACTGGGTAATGTGTTAGGAACGAAAGGATGCCACATTGTTTGATGGAAATGAAAATGATCAACCTACAGAGCCCTGAATTCAAAGACGCCCCAAAAATTAGAGTGAAAAAATTATGTGGCAGGCTAGTCCATTTTGCCAAAATTTAATTGCAGCAACTCCAAATTGTACGCAGCACTTTGTATGGCCCTGTGTTCTTGTATACATGCCTGACAACATCGGTGCATGCTTCTAATGAGATGACAGATGGTGTTGTGGGGATCTCCTCCCAGATCTGGACCAGGGCATCACTGAGCTCCTGGACAGTCTGAGGTGCTACCTGGTGGCATTGGATGGACCAAACCATGATGTCCCAGAGGTGTTCTGTTGGATTTAGGTCAGGAAAGTGTGGTGGCCAGTCAATGGTATCAATTCCTTCATCCTCCAGGAACTGCCTGCATACTCTCACCACATGAGGCCAGGAATTGTCGTGCACCAGGAGCCACTGTACCAGTATAGGGTCTGACAATGGGTCCAAGGATTTCATCCTGATACCTAATGGCAGCCAAGGTGCCTTTGTCAAGCCTGTAGCTGTCTGTGTGACCCTCCATGGATATGCCTCCCCAGACAATCATTAACCCACCACCAAACTGCTCATGCTGAATGATGTTACAGGCAGCATAATGTTCTCCATGGCTTCTCCAGACCCTTTCACTTCTGTCACGTGCTCAGGGTGAACCTGCTCTCATTTGTAAAAAGCACAGGGCACCAGTGGTGCATCTGCCAATTCTGGTATTCTATGGTGAATGCCAATCGAGCTGCATGCTGCTGGGCAGTGAGCTCAGGGCCCATTAGAGGACATGGGGCCCATGGGTCACCCTCATGAAGTCTTTCTGGTTGTTTGGTCAGAGACATTCACACCAGTGGCCTGCTGGAGGTCATTTTGTAGGGCTCTGGCAGTGCTCATCCTGTTCCTCCTTGTCCAAAGGAGCAGATACTGGTCCTGCTGATGGGTTATGGACCTTCTATGGCCCTCTCCAGCTCTCCTAGAGTAACTGCTTGTCTCCTAGAATCTCCTCCATGCCCTTGAGACTGTGCAGGGAGACACAGCAAACCTTCTGGCAATGACACGTATTGATGTGCCATCCTGGAGAAGTTGGACTACCTGTGCAACCTCTGTAGGGTCCAGGTATCGCCTCATGCTACCAGTAGTGACACTGACTGTAGCCAAATGCAAAAATAGTGAAGAAACAGTCAGAAAAGATGAGGAGGGAAAAATGTCAGTGGCCTCCACCTGTTAAACCATTCCTGTTTTGGGGGTCATCTCATTGTTGCCCCTCTAGTGCATCTGTTGTTAATTTCATTACACCACAGCAGCTGAAACTGATTAACAACCCCCTCTGCTACTTAACTGACCAGATTAATATCCCAGAAGTTCCATTGACTTTATGCTATACTCTGATTAAAAAGTGTTCCTTTAATTCTTTTGAGCAGTATATATATATATGAAACAAGAGAAAATGTCGATTGTTAGGATGAACATAGGGAGTGGAATAAAGACTATGTGGCTTGGTGGCATGAATGACAGGACTGGAAAACAGGATAACTGGCAAACTACACTGGTGCCATCTGAAGTAGTTGATCATAACTTACAACCTCAGTGCTTTATTCATATTAGTGGGTGAACTGGGATGGAAACAATATGCTTTACTGGTCAGAGCATAAGAAATACAATGAAAGGCTTACTGGTGTGAATGACTGGTCTGAAAGACTGACTGGGGTGGAAGAGAGGAGGCTTACTGGTTTGAGGTGGGCAGCATAACATTTGACTTTGTGATGTAAATGAGAGGACTGGGATAAGGGACATACCAGGCGGTTTACTGGTTTATAGGGGTATGACTTTGATGGCAGACCAGTGGGTTACTGGTGTGAATGGAGGACTGGCATGGAAGATGCATGGTTTGCTGGTTTGATTATTGAGAATGAGGAGGATGACTTGTGACTTAGTTGTGTAAAGGAGAGGACTGGGATAAGGGACAACCAGGCATTCTGAGATGATTGGCATGTGGTTATCTGGCTTTACGGATATGCATGGATGACATGTGGCTTAGTAATTTGAGTCAACAGCCTAGATGGATGGCATGTGGCTTACTGGTTTGAGAAGATAGACTGGAAAGGAAGGTGTTTGTCTTGCTGATTTAAATGGGAGGACTGAGATACGGAGCAGTTGGCTTAGTATTTGGAGTTGACAGCCTAGATGGATGGCATTTGGCTTACTGGTTGAAAAGGTATGACTGGAACAGCTGATGGTGGGTTACAGGTACAAATGGAGGACATATCATTTACTGGGTTGAATGGTGAGCCTGTAATGCATTAGGCGCGTCCGTCTGGTTTAAATAGGATGATTGAGATAAGGGACAGCTGGCTTAGTTCTTTGAGTTGACAGCCTAGATGGGTGGCATTTGGATTACTGGTTAAAGGCGTGTGGCAGAGCTGAAAGGTGGGTTACAGGCACAAATGGAGGACAATGATGGAGGACTTGTGGCTTACTGGTTTAAGTGGTGACAATATAAAAGGACAAGGTGTGTCTTACTGATGTAAATAAGAGGACTGAGATGACGGGCAGTTGGCTTATTATTTGGGGTGGACAGGCTTGATGGATGGCATGTTACTGACTGGTTGAAGGGGTATGACTGACATTGCTGTAGTAGGGGGAGTTATGGGAGTAGGTGCAGGGCTGGGATGGAGGGCATGTGATTTACTGGTTTGAGTGGTTTGTCTTACTGATGTCGATGGAGGATTGACATAAGGGGCAGTTGGCTTATTGGCTGGTGTGGGCAGGCTAGAAGAATGGCCTTCGAGTTACTGGTTAAATTGGCATGACAGGGATTGCCAAAATGGGGCGTTATGGCTGTGAATGCAGAACCGGAGAGGAAGCCCCATTGGTGATGACACCTGGCCCACTGGTTGGAGTGAAGACGTACGCCTTGTGGATCTGAATGGACAGCCTAAGATGGATGGCAGGTGACTTACTGGTCTGAGGTGACAGACTGGACCCACCCAGTGCCATGATATCATGTTAAAGCACATGGACAACTGCGACATCCTAGGGGCTCATTCTGAAGTGGCTAAATAAAGGAAAAGAGGAGCAATCATGGAAAACACAACACCGATTCTAACAAAAACTGATTTTGTCTCGTCCAGTCACAGCTTTGTGACCTGAATGTGTGCTGTCCTCTGTCACAGTGGATGGTCAAACCCAAAACTCTGTGACCTGGCGGCTGTGCTCCCATCCTCGCTTGTGGCCCCTCGCTTATCTAATCCTCACAGGAAGCAGATGGTCAATTCCCATACCAACCAAAATGGTGATGGCATCCCAGTCTGAACCTTCGTGCCCCCCCTCAAAACATTACTTAATTGTGCTTAGTGTGGAAGGGGCAGGAGGGAAGAAGAAGACCCTGCTTGTGTCCCTTTAAGAGGTGGCAGGGCGTGACGCTGACGGGGAGTCGGCCCCAGGCGGGCAGTTGAGCGGCGAGTGCTGCTGCCCTCTGCTGGTTGCACACGCGGCACTAAAGACCTCCAGTGATGCTGCGACGTGTTAGGGGCACACGAGCTCCAGCTGTCCCACTTTGCAGCCTCAGATTAGATGTCTTTAGTCGAAAAGCCTCATGCATGAACACCCAGACGCTTACGAAGACACACAAACACACTCGTGTGGCGGTGGTGGGCTTCTTGTCTTTCAGCGTTTTTATTTCATTAACATTCAGTGAAGAAAAGCCAGCGAGAGAATCCGAGAAAAGCGGCGACGGACTTACCTGACTGCAGCCAATGGAGGCCGACGAGGACCCACAGAACGGAGAGCAGAGGCAGCTTCATCTCTGAATTCCTGCTCAGGCTGCCCAGCTCGTTTTTATAAAGCCCCTCTGTCCAGTCGGGGGGCGGGGAGATCCAGCGAGAGGCCCCCGTCAGGAGGTGGGCTGTGCAGAAACCCTTCAGGCTGAGGCATGAGCGGAATGTTGGTAGACACCGGAGGTGTCAGTTATTGACAAGGGGTGGGTCCTGGCGTGAATGAGGTGGGCACAGACACTCAGGGTATGGGTGTATCTATAGGGGGCGGAAATGGCAGGGACCCTTGAGTGTCGATCGAGCTGTCAGGAACACTTGGCTTTTTTCTCAGGCTCAGTGGTGCTAATCTCATAAGCAAACAGCAGAAGTGAAGATTTGGTTTGAGTGAGGAAAAGTGTGTGTGTGTGTGTTTGGGGGGGAACGCAGCCAGCTAAACCCCCACTGGGCCCCTAAAGTTAAGGAGTCCCATTGACACCAAATCCAGGTGACCTCCCCAGACCAACAAGGACCACAGCTGGGTCATGTGACAGAGCAAGTCTTAATTTTATATAGCGCCTTTCACTTCAACACTGTAACCCAACTTGTCTGGCCCGGAGGGGGCCCTCGACCTCTGGGTAACGTAATGGCTGCCAAAACTTCTCTAGGGGCTGCCTGGGTGGGCCACTGCAGAACCTATGGGGGTCTCTCTTAGCAACTTTTTTAATATGACAGGCAGTTCTTGTGTAGTAACCATCAGAGGAAGCTCTTTGATTGATGATCTGCGCAGTGGTGGAGCTGACAGGAGGCATTAGCTCTGAGCCTTATCCTAAATGGGCACCCACAAACAAGACTAAATAAAAATAAAGTTGATTTAACAACATTCTTGCACATCCGACTACAAGGGCTCATGTGAATAATAAACAGTATTGGTAACCTTCCACTATTAGAAAAAAAAGAATCCTAATTGTCCGTGAAATAAGCAGAAACTGACCAAAGTAGTTGGTGCCCACCATTCCTTTTTCCACTTTGCACAGAGCAGACGCTTTACTTATGCTTTTGGACTGAACAAAAATCACGCATGCGCGTCACAGGCTCATCTTCCGGGTTATGTAATACCGCAGCAAACCAGTAGGGGCGCGCGCGCTAAACAGTTTCGTCTTTTCCGTTCTCTCGCGGCGCAGGCAAGCCGCCCGACGAAGGCAATTGAATCGACGGAGAATCAAAGCGCGGCCGTGCGGGAGGAGGCGTCGGACATCGAGCAGAGCAGCTGAGAGACCAACGGACCCAAACGGAGGATGACATGAAGTTAACCCTTTGATAGCGGCCAGTATTAATTACCGCCGCCCCTTTCATTTTCAGTTTTGTGCTGCTTTAAGAAATAAACGGAGACGGCCGGCTGGGCGCCTCAGGATTTCCTCACACTTGCAGAGCCTTATTTGCTCGACGCAACACACATATAATTATTAACAATAATAATAATAAAATAAATTAGATAGATAGATAGATAGATAGATAGATAGATAGATAGATAGATAGATAGATATGAAAGACACTATATAATAGATAGATAGATAGATACTTTATTAATCCCAAGGTGAGATTCACATACTCCAGCAGCAGCATACTGATAATAAACAATATTAAATTAAAGAGTGATAACAATGCAGGTATAACAGACAATAACTTTGTATAATATTAACGTTTACCCCCAGTGGAATTGAAGAGTCGCATAGTGTGGGGTCTCCTCAGTCTGTCAGTGGAGCAGGATGGTGACAGCAGTCTGTCTCTGAAGCTGCTCCTCTCTCTGTAGATGATCCTGTTCAGTTGATCCTCCATGATTGACAGGAGTCTGCTCAGCGCCCGTCGCTCTGCCACGGATGTCAGACTGTCCAGCTCTGTGCCTACAATAGAGCCTGCCTTCTTCACCAGTTTGTCCAGCCGTGAGGTGTCTTTCATCTTTATGCTGCACACCACCGCATAGAAGAGGGCGCCCGCCACAACTGTCTGATAGAACATCTGCAGCATCTTATTGCAGATGTTGAAGGACGCCAGCCTTCTAAGGAAACTGGTATCTGCAAAATTATCGGGACTACCAACCTCATATTTTATAACACACTGTTCTAGAGAAATAAACACTTTCTGAAGCTCTCTGACTGAGACAACTACGTCGCCCGATTGGCACTTGGGCACACTCCTCTTCAGTCCCCTCCGGTTTCATGGCCGTCTTCTCTCAAATGTGATGTCCAGATCTTCCCATGGATGTTCAAAGGCCACACTTCAAAACCTCCTAATGTTTCCTTCTCGTCCATTCTTGGTACTTTTTGAGGTCTGTTTCTGGGTCATTTGGACCCATGACCTGCGACTGTGGCCCACTTTTCTGACACCAGCCATTTTATGAAGCTTCTAATGTCTTGTGCCCTGCTTGAGCATGGGAAAGGCGCTATATAAATAAAATGTAGTATTATTATTATTAAGGCGCCTCGTGGCAAAGGCAGCACAGCAACCCCTGAAAATCAGTGGGCCGCCTCCATGTTTCACAGAGAGTCCGTGATTTTGTCTTTGAGAATATAAAACCCTCTTTCACTGTCATCTGTCAAATGTATGGACCGTGGCTTACTGTAACGTAGATGAAACTGTCGCAGCATTCTGGAGTGAAACGTACTGACCAGCGTCACGAAGTTCTGTCTCAGTCACGGGTCACGGGCCCTCTAAAAAGGATGAGGAGCCAAAATACACAGGGAAAAGCACCAAGAATTGCAAAGAACACAACAGTGTGGCCATCCAGGAGCCCTGATTTGAATCTTATAGACCATCTGGAAACATCTGAAGCATGAAGTTTAGTCCCCCTTCAAACCTGACACAGCTGGAGCAGCTTGCTCAGGACGACCTGTGGACAGACATGTCATGGAAAGCTCCAGGAATCGCTTGTGGCCGGTGATTATACAACAAAATATGAGGTACAGGGTCCCATCATTTATGCCCATGCCATCCTCATGTGTGTCCTTACTTGAAATATTCTGTTGAATCAAAACTTGAAAGCCAAGTCTGATTTGTGTTAAATACGGAATGAACCATGATGGCTGCCGATAACTTTTGTCAGCTTCCTCAAGTTATTTCAAGGGGCGATTGTGGGTTCTTCTTTTGTCATGGAGGGGTACCAACACATTTGTCCACGTCTGTAAGTATTGTATTTATTGATCAGCAAATATCTCACATTATAGAATGTACATAAAGGACAGCAAAGTGACTTGGGGCCATGTGTTCAAAAACCAAAGAGCAAACCATCACAATGGCAGCAAGAAAAAGAAGTGCAGCGACATCAGCTGAGCATCAAGCAAATGGCAGAAAGCAATTAGATAGATAGATAGATAGATAGATAGATAGATAGATAGATAGATAGATAGATAGATAGATAGATAGATAGATAGATAGATAGATACTTTATTAATCCCAAGGGGAAATTCACATTTTAAAATTCACAAAATAAAAGACGAAGAACAAAGGAGTACAAGACCAGATGCTGAAGCACACAGACCAGCAAGAAGCTTCCACAAACATCTTCATGAGTGCCCTCAGTATGTAAGGCGCTATATAAATGGAGGTTTATTTTCAACAAAGCAGTGAAGTACTGACCTGTTTCCTGATGCTGGGCTCTTGTCACTCTCGCTGTCCTCTTCCTTCTTCATCCTTTCTTTCCTTCTCTTTTATTTGCAAATCCATTCATTATTAAGGTCTTGCAGTGTCCTTCTTTGCTCCGCTTTGCCCACTCATTGTATGAAGCCCCCCATGACATGTCCCGTCTTGAGCCTCTGTTCTGTATTGTGCAGCATCTCTCTCCCCTTTCCTCTCCTGACGTTTCATAAACACAGACCCCACAATCCTAATAATCCGCAAAGCCAATTCAAGTTCCTTCACACATTCCCCATGAGTGCTTCTGGGATGGGACCTGAACCTGATCCTCTTTGTTGCCTTTGCCCACTAGATGCTCCCTATCTCTTTTCTCCATATGTTCTGTGTCTAACCACCAGGACCCCCTATATTTCACTCCTTGTCATCCCTTCTTTGTCCAAACCTCTCCTCCTTTTAGATCTGTCCTCCCTGCCTGTCACCTCCCTCCAGTGGACCCTCGTCTCTTTAGGCCATCATGCTTCACAACTGGAAATCCCCCAAGTCGGTCAGAAATGACAATGGAGTTTCTACATTTTACACTTTGAGGGATCTGCATCCATAAACACTACACGTCTACACTACGCGTCTGCCGCTGCCCAGCCCATCAAATGACGGCGTTCTGCTGCTCACCGATGCTTCTGTTAGCACGGATGGGGTGGGCATTTTCAGGGCACTGGTTCTGCTTTTAATATTCTCTGCTATTCTGTTGAATTTGATATATCGGAAACGTTCAATATATAATTGATCATTGAAGAGAATAGGAGCAAATGTTTTTTAAAAGTTCATGACAGCGACTAACATGCAAGGCACTAAATAAAACGACGTTCTCAAAGCCACCTAATTCAATTCAGGGTAACGTGTCAAACATGCGCATCAGAGGACCTCCACACAGGCTCACCCGGGTATATAATAATCTGAGGGGTTACTGCCGCCAACCCTGTCTCCACCATAGACCAGTGAAAGGCTGTCCTTTTTGAGTTGCGGCGCACTAAGTCCAAGAATTTTCTTTCGCGGAGCACCTGAGGGACTGCCATTAAATAAAGTCGTGACGACACAATCTATGGACAATCGCCAATAAAAACAGTTAATTTTACAAGTTTGACAGACATTTTATGAATTAAATTACAAGGAAGTATCGAATGTTTGCGTCACAACAAAATGTTTTTCACCACAAAGAACTTGAAAAGTTTACTGTGTTGATCAGCGGTGTCAGAGTGAAAAAAAGGTTCATTTTTCCATAGAAATACTCAGACGATTAAGTGGCGAGAGCTGCAGCTACAGCGATACTCTCTCATCGGCAAGAACCGACATCTAGCGTTCGTATTTTCTCGTTCTATATTTACTCCGCCTTCTTCTATCCGTACAGTGAGCGAGATCTTCTAACGAGACTTTTTAAGTCTCACGAGATGCGTTTTTGACGTTGATATTATGATGACTGGTGAACAGCGAAAATTTTAAGTTGCATTCAAATAAATACATTCGTTTATTCGACAATCTGATTAACCGTTATCTGTTTTTCCAACATAAAATATATATTTTAAACATTATCTTTTCAATCAACTAAAAGTTCAAAAACACTAGCAATTTTGAATATTTTACAAAAGTTTTAGCGGCACCCCTAGAAAATTCCACGGTGCACTGGCACCGGTTGCCTGACAATGCATAGACATAGAATTACTAGACGCCGCATGTGCTGCTTGGGATTGTACAAACCGCTGTACGCTCCAAACCGGATCCCGGGGGATTACATTTCATAGGTAAGGCTGAATAATTGTTTTGGTTATATTTGGCCGTTAGAAAATCCCGTTTTATAATCTTAACTTTAGCTACGCCACGTGCTGTGTTACCATGGTAACTGCATTGTCTTTATAATATCCTCAGACTGACAGCTGTGATTGATCGATTTTGTGGGGACAGACAGACAAACATGTAAATCTATCACAAGAAATCCATCCATCCCTCCATTATCCAACCCGCTATATCCTAACTACAGGGTCACGGGGGTCTGCTGGTGCCAATCCCAGCCAACACTAACGTATCGTGTCGACTGGGCAACACAGTGAATGCGGCGTCTACCTAATATATGTCTATGGTCAACCCCGCCCAGTGAGTCCGACTGACTCCGCCCCTTCCCCGCCCCAGGCGTCATTTACGCAATACGCGCGACTCGTCGCATGTAACTCCGCCCAGCAAACCCTTCTGGGCTAACTCAGCGCAACACTTTTAAAATAACGCTGCTTTTTTTGCTCACGCATAACGGGACGTACGCCGAACAGTGTGTTCATTCAGTTTTTATTTACTTTATCTACGGTCAATAAACGAAACGACCCGGGTTTGGTGCCCCAAGATTTCTCGGGAGTATTGCAGCTGTCATTCCCGCATTCGGTCACACATAGCTGCAATGAGATGCAACAGCCCTGGACAGAGACCATCCACGAACTCTCAGAGCTCACAAGTACCAGTGTACAGGCCGGTCATGATATCCAGCAACCTTGTGGGAATCCCATAAAGTCTCAGGATGTGCAGCTGGATCAACTGAGTCGAACGCTTTAGGAAAATCGACAAAGACTGCAAAGAAACTCTGCCGATATTCGCGTTTGCGCTCCATAAGAACCCTCAGTGCCAGGATGCGATCGATGGTAGACTTCTGTACCGGTCACTGGTAGGTGAGCAAGCGATCACAGATCCTACTAAAGACGACCCTAGCGAGGACCTTACCCGGCACCGAGTGCAGCGTTACCCCAGGCGATCACCTTATAAAGAATGAACACTTTTTAATGTAGTGTTGTTACCTTAAAAAATCAATAATATGTAAATTACTTTGGTACAAGGGATAATATTTAAGGCACTATATAGAATTAACACTTTTTGATGAAGTTTTGTTACCTTAAAAAAATACTTGACATGTAATAATAATAATGCTTTACATGTATATAGCGTCAAACTGATGAGTATGTAAGACACTATAAAACATGAACACTTTTTAATTAAGTCTTGCAACCTTAAAACCTTGCATCCTGGAAGTTGGTTCCGGCGTGTCACGCATGCGCGTCGGAGGATCCCTTCCAGGTTTAATCGGAGGTAAGCGATACCAGCTCTGGGTGAGAAGGGTGGCGTAGTCACTAACAGTCTTGTCTTTATGTCACGCACAGCAGCAAGAAGACGGCAGTTGACCCCGCCCCTAATAGCCATAAAGGACTATAAAAGAACGGACGCCCTAGAGAATGGCGTCTCGTCTATATAGAATAAACAACCTCTAATGAAGTGTTGCCACCTTAAAAAAAATCTCTCATGTCAATTGTTGTGCAAACTGAAGAGTACGTAAGGCGAGAATGGACACTTTCAATGATGTGTTGCTACCTTAAAAACGTGGTGATGTTTTGTGAAGTGTCACTAAAAAATCGATATGTGAAATTCTTGGGAACAGTGATGAGAATATAAGGCACTATATAGAGTAAGCACTGCTTGAGGTCGCGTGCTAAACTAAATTAGGGAAAGCGAATTTCTTTGTCACAATAATTAATATGCAAGACACAAAGCAGAAAGTTTAATTACTTATTAAATTATTAAAACTACAGCCACTTAAAGAATGAAAGTGTCGCAAAATTTGCTTTATTGGAAATATGTTGCAATTTTACATTTTCCAACATCTTTCAAAAACGTTGTCTAACAAAGAGCCATACTGCAGCAGCAAAAATATAGGCCTCAACGTAAAGTACAATTGGCAAATATGTCAAACCTGACTTCTATTGCACGGTTCAAAAACATTTTACTATGCAGCTTGAGTAAGGGTGGCACAGCGGCACAGTGGTAGCGCTGCTGCCTCGCAGTAAGAAGACCTGGGTTCGCTTCCCGAGTCCTCCCTGCGTGGAGCTTGCATGTTTTCGCCGTGTTCGGGTGCTCCGCTTTCCTCACACAGTCCAAAGACATGCAGGTTAGGTGCATTGGCGGTCCTAAATTGTCGTGCGGTGGGCTGGCTCACTGCCCGGGATTTGTTCCTGCCTTGCGCCCTGTGCTGGCTGGAGTTGGCTCCAGCAGACCCCCGTGACCCTGTCTTAGGATATAGCAGGCTGGAGAATGACTGACTGGCAAAACAGAATAAAGACTTTTAATTAAGTTTTGTTACTCTTAAAAAAGTGTTAATGTGTGGAATGTTTTGTGAAAGTTATTAGTATGTCGGGCACTTATATGTAAATGAACTGTTGCTACCTTAAAAATAAACCGAGCGACGCGTGAAGTGCTTTGGCACCGTGACGAAGATGGAAGGCGTGATGCAGAATTAATGAATTGCTGCCACCTTAAAACAACTGAGTGATGTGCGAACTGCCTTGTGACAGTCATTAATACGTCAGGCACTAGATGTGATAAAAACGCATTGATGAAAACTTGGCAATGTGTAAATTGCTTTGGTAGGGTGACGATGCATATAAGGCACTATATACAATAAATACTTTTAACGATGTGCTGCTGCCTTAAAAACTTGGCGATGCTTTGTGACGATGACAAGTATGTAAGGCACTATATGGAATTTATAGTGTTGCTGCCTTGAAAGATGTGGTAACCTGTGAATTGCTTTGTGAAAATTATTATGCAAGGTACTATATAGAATAAACAATTTCTAATGAAATGTTCCCACCTTAAGAAAAAAAAAACTAGCATGTCAATTATTGTGCAAACTGACGAGTATGTAAGGCGCTATATAGAATGGACTCTTTTCAACAAAGTGTTGCTACAGTTCCTGAGTTTCCAGCCCCTGCTACTGCTACCCATCCCTCCAACAGAAGTTCCCAATGTATAAGAGGCAGGCACGCGCACACACACACACGCACACACACACACGCGCAAACACACGCACACACATGTGCACACACATGCAAACACACACACGCACACACACACACGCGCAAACACACACAAGACCATCCCTGTGTAGAACATGAACCAATCATTTATTAAACGTTTAAGGGTTATCTGCACACACATGACAAGTCCACGTAGGTTTTGGGGGGGGCAAGCCTAAGTGCTTCTTCTGTTCAGTCTGTTGGAGTCTATGGGAGCCCCCCCCCCAATGCAGCCTTTCCTGCCCGGTGCAATCAATGAGTCCACCTGGCACAGTGTCTACTGAAAGGCCCGTGGCAGGCTGACGGCTGCGCCACGCATGGTGCCCACTGGCAGCACTCACTTCTTCTCCACCGACCGTTTGCGGACGATGTGCTCGATGTGCGCTTTTTCCGAGTAGTCCAGGCTGATTTTGTACTTGGCCAGGATCTTGAGGATGGGGCGCAGCTTCAGCCACCATTGATCATTTGGGATACGGTGCCTGTATGGAGTTGTGAAGGGGGAGAAGGGGGTGGGGGTACGGATAACACAGGAAAAAAAAAAAGGACAATTTACCTTCCCAAATGGCTGACCACTTCCTAACGGCCGAGGGGCTCAGTCACATGAGGCTACTCACTCAAAGTCCGTCTGGGCCTTCAGCTCCTGCAGCGGCTGGAAGACAAGATGCCTCTTCCTCATGCCAAGAACGCAGGCCGACTCTGGAGTGTTGGCAAAGATGCGACCTGTTGATGGAGAAGAAGACCAGCCTTGGCATTAAAGTGGAGGTCTGGGCCGTGCAGAGGGGCATCTGAAAGGGGAAACTGTATTCATTTTGCACCAAGTAAGGCACACCAGTTGAAAATTGGACAAAGATGGCCGATAAGTCGGTTGGGGGTCTGGTATATCACAGGAGTCAATAGAGGAGATAGATTGCATGGTGGGGGTGGCACTGGCTACTGACATGTATCCCTAGGGAAATTCACTAGAAAGTTCTAGAAGCAAGATGTCTGTGAACCTTCCTGCTTGACTCTGTGTCTGCCACGCCTCCATTTGTACCTGCAGGGGTCATCTACTGGGGTCCGCCATTTTATGATGTTTTGTTCCTTACTGGCGGTTGGAGCAGTGAACAGGGAGGTCTCCCTGAAACCCCCCGGCAGCCGACCTTTCCTCAGGAGTCACAGGCCTTGTCTCTTCTGATCCTCAGCCACAGCCTGAAGCTTCCCTTTCTCCGTTGCTTCCGCCTGTTTCCCTGATGGCCTTCTGCCTCCCTGTAAACTGAGGGTCCATACACCCCTCTGGTTCCTACCTCAACTGGGCAGACCCTCCCACATCATCCGGCTTCCCCTCCGCTCTGCAACCAGGTCTCCTCCTCTCAAGTGTCACCTCTGTCCCTTCGTTCAATTGACACTGTCACCTCGATCAGCAGTACAGACTTGGCAGCTGCAGCCCACAGCGTTACGTCTGGCCACAGTCAGGTACTGCAGAGGGTTCACCTCCATCTTCCATTTCGCTCCTGGAGTCAGAGGTTTGGGTGGTGGCCTACTGCTGCAGCCATTTGCGGGCTCTCCCTACCTTAGGAAAGAGATGGGTGGGCTTCAAGCCATCCTTTCTCTACCACTCATGCCAGCTTTGAATGCCTGGTCATGTCATCATCTGAACCAACCTTGCACCAGTTAAAGTTTACGGCCAGAGGGAATGAGTCTGAGGGTGGGATTGGTGGCCCCACATCTTGTAGGTTACAGGCTTGCTCAATGCCATACTGGAGATTCGTTGGTAGGTCTGATAGGGCAACTGAGCCAAGCCTGTGGCCGCTGCCAGGAGTCTGCTCAATGTACCAATCAACTCCCCACAACATTGTCCAATGACCCTGTTAACCTTGTGCCTGTCATCCTCTTCCTCACCTACTGATAAGGTTCTTCCTCCCTTTCTTCCTGACCTTTAACCACCAGCTGTGTGGATCACACCATTTAAGTCCTGCACACCATGTGTTGACCCTCCCCATTATCTCCTGGAGATGAAGCCTTGATGGCACCTTGTCCACCTGCTCCTCAGTCCCCCATTTCCTCCTGGTCACCACGCCAGCCACCATGTTCTTTATCACGGCATCAGCGCAGTCCCTTCACCCTTTTCACCAGCCTTACCTTCTCTTGTCTGTGCCCAGGGGTGATGGATTTCAGGGGTACTCAAAGAGTGTACTTGCTGCAGAGAAGCCTCACGGTGGTCCCAGCCACCTGCTAATGCATTAATGGGTGGTGGTCTGCCCATAGCAACAATACAATAAAATCTGTGATGACACCATGGGATGGCCTGTCTTGATCCCCAAAATCTGATCAGCTGGCTCGATTCCATTTAAAAGTTGCAAAATGTAAAAAAAAACCAGGGGGATGGGTTGGGGGCTTCTTTTACTCACCGTGTCTGTAGCACTCCTTGAGTTTGTCTGAGAGCCACAACACCGCCTTAGCCCCCATCTTGGTGCCAAAGTTCCTGTCAAATGGGGTGGGGGTCCCACCCTGCCAAGTAAAATGACAAAGGGAGCACATCATCACTCACTTGAGCACTTAAAGAACAGCGCCCACCATGCCCCACCTGAGTGTAGCCCCCTGCGCCCACCCCATGTCTTTCTGCTGAGCCCTTCAGTCTCCTTTGCCGTATCTGAACCTCCGACTTTCTCAGGCTCTGCTTCTCGCTCCGCCCCCTCACCCCTCCTTTCACTTTTACTCTGCCTCTGACTCCTCCTCCTCCTCCTCTACTTAATGCCTGTTGCTATGCAACATTAATGAGGTAACAGTCGCATGATGGGAGGGGCTAAAGAATTAAAGCAGATCTTGACTGAGGCTCCTCGCCCTCACATTCTTGGTCCGACCTCAGTCAAAGGGTCTCAGAGGGTCCGACTTTACTGCTGAGTGTTTTGGACTTTCATCCTCCTTTATTTGGGACTCTGACTCCATCTGGTGTCGCGGACTGGACACTCATCATCAATTGGGGGCTGCAGGCGTGATGTTTCTGTCTCGCTTTTACAAGATTCTGCTCAGATGGGATGCAACGTGCTATAAAGGAATGGTGGGGCCTCCAGAAAAGTTTCAACAGAGGGAGCATAAACTCTAAAAACAGTTGTTTTGGGCCATCAAAAAAAATGAACGCAATGCTCTGCCATCAAGCCTTTCGAGTCACTGCAACTTCTGGTTAAAATTATGTAGAACATTGAGTAACTGGAAAAGGTTTTTACTTCAGATCTTAAATTACTTTTAAGCACCATCTACTTAAAATATTATAGGATACACACAACTTTTTAAATTCACTGCACAAAAAAATTAAACAAAACTAAAATTAAACTCATTTACACTACATTTTTTAAAGACACTTTTAAGTTCCACATACTTAATTATTAATATATTTTAAAGTTGTGATGATGTGAAAAATGAAGTTGGTGTAATTAGTGTTTTAGAACATTAGAACAATATTCTGCCTATAATTTTAAGCTTTATCAAGTTTAATTACTTATTAAATTATTAAAACTACAGCCACTTAAAGAATGAAAGTGTCGCAAAATTTGCTTTATTGGAAATATGTTGCAATTTTACATTTTCCAACATCTTTCAAAAACGTTGTCTAACAAAGAGCCATACTGCAGCAGCAAAAATATAGGCCTCAACGTAAAGTACAATTGGCAAATATGTCAAACCTGACTTCTATTGCACGGTTCAAAAACATTTTACTATGCAGCTTCGGAGTAAGGGTGGCACAGCGGCACAATGGTAGCGCTGCTGCCTCGCGGTTAGGAGACTTGGGTTCGCTTTCCGGGTCCTCTCTGCGTGGAGTTTGCATGTTCTCCCCGTGTCTGGGTGCTCCGCTCTCCTCCCACAGTCCAAAGACATGCATTGGCGAATCTAAATTGTCCCTAGTGTGTGCTTGGTCTGTGGGTGTGGGGTGTGTGTGTGTGTGTGCCCTGCGGTGGCTGTCCTGCCCGGGGTTTGTCCCTGCCTTACGCCTGGGATTGGCTCCAGCAGACCCCTGTGTTAGGAGATATATATATATATATATATATATATATATATATATATATATATATATATATATATTATACAGTGGGATGCAAAAGTTTGGGCAACCTTGTTAATAGTCATTATTTTCCTGTGTAAATCGTTGGTTGTTACGATAGAAAATGTCAGTTAAATATATCATATAGGAGACACACACAGTGATATTTGAGAAGTGAAATGAAGTTTATTGGATTTACAGAAAGTGTGCAATAATTGTTCAAACAAAATCAGGCAGGTGCATAAATTTGGGCACCGTTGTCATTTTATTGATTCCCAAACTTTTAGAACTAATTATTGGAACTCAAATTGGCTTGGTAAGCTCAGTGACCCCTGACCTACATACACAGGTGAATCCGAGTATTTAAGGGGGTCAATTGTAAGTTTCCCTCCTCCTTTAATTTTCTCTGAAGAGTAGCAACATGGGGGTCACAAAACAACTCTCAAATGACCTGAAGACAAAGACTGTTCACCATCATGGTTTAGGGGAAGGATACAGAAAGCTGTCCCAGAGATTGAAGCTGTCTGTTTCCACAGTTAGGAACATATTGAGGAAATGGAAGACCACAGGCTCAGTTCAAGTTAAGGCTCAAGTGGCAGACCAAGAAAGATTTCGGATAGACAGAAGCGACGAATGGTGAGAACAGTCAGAGTCAACCCACAGACCAGCACCAAAGACCTACAACATCATCTTGCAGCAGATGGAGTCACTGTGCATCGTTCAACCATTGGGCGACTTTACACAAGGAGATGCTGTATGCGAGAGTGATGCAGAGGAAGCACAAACAGAGCCGCTTGAGGTCTGCTCAAGCACATTTGGACAAGCCAGCTTCATTTTGGAATAAGGTGCTGTGGACTGATGAAACTAAAATGGAGTTATTTGGGCATAACAAGGGCGTTATGCATGGAGGAAAAAGAACACAGCATTCCAAGAAAAACACCTGCTACCTACAGTAAAATATGGTGGTGGTTCCATCATGCTGTGGGCTGTGTGGCCAGTGCAGGGACTGGGAATCTTGTCAAAGTTGAGGGACGCATGGATTCCACTCAGTATCAGCAGATTCTGGAGACCAATGTCCAGGAATCAGTGACAAAGCTGAAGCTGCGCCGGGCTGGATCTTTCAACAAGACAACGACCAAACACTGCTCAAAATCCACTAAGGCATTCATGCAGAGGAACAAGTACAACGTTCTGGAATGGCCATCTCAGTCCCCAGACCTGAATAGAATTGAAAATCTGTGGTGTGAGTTAAAGAGAGCTGTCCATGCTCGGAAGCCATCAAACCTGAATGAACTAGAGATGTTTTGTAAAGAGGAATGGTCCAAAATACCTTCAACCACAATCCAGACTCTCATTGGAACCTACAGGAAGCGTTTAGAGGCTGTAATTTCTGCAAAAGGCGGATCTACTAAATATTGATTTCATTTCTTTTTGTGGTGCCCAAATTTATGCACCTGCCTGATTTTGTTTGAACAATTATTGCACACTTTCTGTAAATCCAATAAACTTCATTTCACTTCTCAAATATCACTGTGTGTGTCTCCTATATGATATATTTAACTGACATTTTTATCGTAACAACCAACGATTTATACAGGAAAATAATGACTATTAACAAGGTTGCCCAAACTTTTGCATCCCACTGTATATATATGTATATATATATATATATATATATATATATATATATATATATATATATATATATATATATATATATATATATATATATATATAGAGAGAGAGAGAGAGAGAGAGAGAGAGAGAGAGAGAGAGAGAGAGAGAGAGAGAGAGAGAGAGAGAGAGAGAGAGAGAGAGAGAGAGAGAGAGAGAGAGAGAGAGAGTGAGTGTGATTGGCCAAGCGGCTCCAACTGGACCAGCAGGCATTTAAACCCATGGCAGTATTAGGATATAGCAGGTTGGATGATGACTGACTGGCTTTGGAGTATACTCTAAACTTAACAACTAGAAAATAAGTAAAGTCAAAGAAAGATTATTACAATTAATGAAGTGTCTTCTCAATATGCCATCAGGCTTACATGTAGTAAGGCAATATTGCGTCTAAAATCCTTAACCAACACACAAACGCACATGAGAAATCATTAGCAGCTGGAACAAAAAAGTAATGTTGAGAAAATATGTTAAGATGGACGGCACTAAATTTCATAATAAGTAAATGTTATTTACTATATTAGAGCAATGTAAATAATTATTAGCTTAAAATTGCTCCTCTATCACTTAGCTTTTATCTGCTCATCTGCCCAATGTTAGTTAGACAGCCATTACATTAGCTTGTCTGAATCCGTAGCTTAACCCCTACAGACATAAAGTAACTTTACTGGTCCTATCAGCATTGCACAAATAATAATGCAGGATTGCTGAAGGAGGAATTAAGTATTATTCACCTTTGACAGCAATTAAAATATCCACTCTGTCACTCACCACTCACTTGCAGTATGGCGTTACGAACTTGGCACAGCACATTAAGAGGGCGGAGTTTTGTTAACACTCACGAAGCAGAGAAATTAAGTAGCCATAGCATTAGATTAGGTTAGACAAACTGAAAATTTTGTTTTTCAGTAAAAAGGAATTTGAGTTTAGATTACTTACACGTCTAAGATAATGTACTAATATAATTTTTTCATCTCAACACATTAAGTAATGCTTTCAAATTAAAATATTTAATAAAATCATTGAACTTGAATTTTTAACCATAATAGCATGAATTTGATTAAGTGATGGTTAGAGGTCCCTTGAATTGCTTTTTATAGTGTATTGTCTAAGAAAAATTTGAAGGGGTGCTAAAATCAGTAGCAAAGTTGAAATTAATGTATGCAACTCTGCACTTGTGCAATGGCTGGGAGCCATCAGGGTCATTTATTAACCTGTTCAGTGCCAATTAAATGGACTATCAAGTCTAATTCAATTAATAAACTGAACTGTCGAAATGATATTCTGCATGGGTGGCGCGGTGGTGCAGTGGGTACAGCTGCTGCCTCGCAGTTCGGAGACCCGGGTTCGCTTCCCGGGTTCTCCCTGCGTGGAGTTTGCATGTTCTCCCCGTTTCTGCTTTGTTTTCCTCCCACAGTCCAAAGACATGCAGGTTAGGTGCATTGGCCATCTTAAATTGTCCCTAGTGGGTGTGTGCGCCCTGCGGAAGGCTGGTACCCTGCCCGGGGTTTGTTTCCTGCCTTGAGCCCTGTGTTGGCCCCCGTGACCCTGTAGTTAGGATATATCGAGTTGGATAATGGATGGATGGATATTCTCCATCAATTTCATGGTCATTGCAGCTTGAATTCAAATTACCATCAGATTAACAAATACTCTGTTATAGTTTAATTAATGCCAGATAAAATTATTCAGAGGCAAACTCCAATAAAATAGAAACTATATTTACATTCACTTATTCTTTGTTTATATCAAATAAAGTGTTGCGGGGTGCATTTGTGTGACCTTAGAGATTAATATATATATATATATATATATATATATATATATTTTATATATATATATATACACACACACACACACACACACATATATATTTATATCTCTCTATTATATAAAAAAAAAAATCCTAAAACGAGACGAGACTTTGGCCCATGAGATTTTTTCAAGTCCCGCCCTCCTCCCAGCTGTAGAAAACCACGCCCACGCTCCTCTCAGCTCTCATTGGTGTGAATGTTTTTGTCAGACACACTTCCTGTGCTCTCAGCTCTTATACATTTTTACGTTTTCCTCACTTTAAGTTCCCAATTAAAGAAGACTTATTGTGTCAAAATCCTATTGAAGAATTTCATCACGAAGGGTTATCAACAGAAGAAATGAGTACACGGGCAATCCTAGCACCGAGAAACGAAGTCAAACGGATTAACACGAAAAGTGTCGATCGGTTACACGGCAAATTGGTTAATATCAATAGACTCTGCTGAAACAGATGGCGGTGATGGTGTGGAAGATGAAAACAACAACTTACAACTGCTAACAACGTCTGGTCTTCCACTGGCTGAATTACTGTAGAAAGATGGACGTATCCAAGAAAGGTAATGTAGTACATCTTCAGGGGATAACATTAGACACCAAAGGAGATCTTCATATGCCATTCGTATTAAAAACGTGAACAGTTTAACGTTAGAAAGCTTTTGCAAAGAGAATTAAAAAAATCTCTGAGCCAAACATTCGAAAAAGTTTTAAATTTAATTGCGAGAAAGAAACGAAATTCACTCACAGGCAAGTTATACGTCGCGTTGTCACGATGAAAGTCCAAACACAGAATCAAAATTTTATACGATATTGAGAAAAATTTAATTCACCAAATTGTTTCTACTAAAGTTTTACAGTAAAAGTGTAAGTTTTAAATGTATTTGCGTGTTCATTTCAGAGCCAAACAGAACGAAAACGTTTTACTTAACGAATACCTCTAACGCAACATTAAACATAATTTACTTTCAAATTATTATGTTTTACTGTTTTTTAATATCGCTAATAATTTCTCGCTGTAATTTAAAATAGTTCTATTATGCATATGTAACAATTCCCATGACAATAACAATCTGTTTAAATTCTACATCCGCATCCCCATACGCGAGCGGCAGAACTGCAAAGAGGCTAGCGCGTATCGTCAGTCCGGGGGTTGGCGTGCATAGTAAGCCACGCCCCTTCCGGGAACTCAGACGTAAACTGCCCGCCCCGACTGCAGTGGGTGTCTTTAAATTGACCCTGGTGAGACACCAAGAGGCAGAGACAGGACAGATTCCTCCCCAAGTGAAAGTTCTTTTGTTACTGGTAGCGACAGAGGCTGACGTCTTTGTTGTCATTTCCTTCAGTATAAAAATAAATATAGAAATCAGGACAAGTGTCCAACAGTTCGTACCTGCTGCATGTGGCCCAGGACGTTCTTGCGACAGTCAAAAATTCCTTTGCCCTCTTCAGAGTACAGATTGAAGATGAAGTCGGTGGTGTAGTTCATGTTAGACTTCTCATTCCTGGACCCAACAGAGAGAGAGAGAAAGAAATAAAGAATCAATAAATTGCACTTTATTAAGAAATAATCAACAAATTATTTGGTTTATCATAAGTAAAAAAAAAAAAAAGTAAAACACACCCCGAAGGAAAAAAAAAACAGATCATTTATATTTCAAACAAGAAAAATCATGTTATTGTCCTCAAGTCTACAAAAGAAAGAAAGATTATAATTGCCTTTATTAATCAAACATGAATCCGTCTTTCCCGTCAGTATAATCAAAGTGCCAAAGAAGAGCACATCGCAACACAAACTACGAATAAGCAAATCTCAAGTGCCACTTCACACCATGCAGTTGACTGCCGTGACATTCACAAAGCGCCTCATTGACCCCCACGTTTTTCTTGTCGTTTTCTTGAGCTCGTGTTCCGTGTCTTTCACACATCTCGACAGAATGATTTCACCTTCTTCCTCTAAGAAAACGGCAAAGAGGGACTTAACACGCGGACCGCTGGATCGTTTATTTCCAGTACGATGTGTTTATATGATCAAAAATGAACTCATAATATATCAATACATGTAAAGAAATATATCAGAAAGCAACGGTTTTGTTATCAACAGTAAATTAGCCAGAAATGTCAAGAAAATGTTCAATACTTTATTTTTACCAATAACACGACTAAAAGCGTGCATATGAATCAATCATATGAATAAAGTCCCTAAGGGAGGCTTAGAAGCACACGTGCCTCGAATAGGACGCGATTCTTTGCTCTGCCCACGCTTGTTGCACCACGCAGATGGTGACTGTCGGCAATCAGAATGTCCACGTTGTGCTGTCGTGACGAGTCGGATGCCTTGAGATGAAGAAAGGAAATCAGGGCCGCGATCCGCACCAGGGTCAGAGCCTACAGGTTCCACAATATTCAATTGCTTGTCGCTATCTCGACACTCTTACGATCTTCAAAATATTCATCTTGCAACAATTCGAGTTGTTTCAAAACAGCAACAGCTTTATACCCTTTTCGCGACGACTGCCTATTTAAAGCACTATTTTCTACAAGCAGTTGCCACCAAATAAATAAATAAAAATTCTATAGCTATCCACCAGATGGCAGCACTATCGTAGGTGACTAAGACAAAGCAAGCTGGCCGAGTCAAGAGCGGCTGTACTCTGAGGTGCGGCTTCTCTCATATGTCGCGTTCAGGCTCAAGGAGATGCGACTTCACTCGTACCTCGGGTTCAAAGTGTTTAAAAGGGAACAGTAAAACAAACATTAGCATAAATTAAATTTATATAGAGCCTTTCCCATGCTGAAAGTGGTTAATGAGAAAGAGGAAGAGAAACGGGCGGCACGGTGGGCGCAGTGGTAGCGCTGCTGCCTCGCAGTGAGGAGATTTGGGTTCGCCTCCTGGGTCCTCCCTGCGTGGAGTTTGCATGTTCTCCCCGTGTCGGCGTGGGTTTCCTCCCAAAGACATGCAGGTTAGGTGCATTGGCATCCTAAATTGTCCCTAGTCTGGTCTGTGTGTGTGTGTGTGTGTGCCCTGCGGTGGCTGTCCTGCCCGGGGTTTGTTCCTGCCTTACGCCTGGGATTGGCTCCAGCAGACCCCTGTGACCCTGCGTTAGGATATAGTGGGTTGGATAATGGATGGGGATGAATGAAAAAGCAAGTGTGAGAAAGAGGAAAAGAGACCTGGAGAACAGAGAGAGAGAGAGAGAGAGAGTGATTGGCCAACCAGCAGGTATTTAAACTCATGGCAGATAATCAGAGACTCAGGGCTGACTTTTAAACATAACATTGAAACAAATGTTTCAATGAAAAAAACACTAGAAAATTACTAAGTAATACTTACAGAGATACAAAATAGAGAGCCAAAAGTCAGCAGTTAAATTTACAATGCTAATGCACCTACAGTGGGTTGGCACCCTGCCCTGGATTGGTTCCTGCCTTGTGCCCTGTGTTGGCTGGGATTGGCTCCAGCAGACCCCCGTGACCCTGTATTCGGATTCAGCGGGTTAGAAAATGGATGGGTGGATGGATAATGCACCTACAAACGAGGCACATGATTCGCATTTATTGGACTTACAACTTAGTCGTTACTCGCTCAACAAATCTCATGACTGTCATTCATTTGTTTTGTGAACTGAATCATTACCCGAGAATAAGATTCTCATTCCTTTCGATTTATATCATCTTATTTTAATTATGTATTTTAACTGTTGTCATGCTTTATGAGAACTTTGTCATACAAATATGAATTATCAGCATGTTAAATAAATTATTTACTTATGTGATTATGTAAAGTGCTCAAAAAAAATTAAAGACACACTTTGAAAACACATCCGATCGCAAAGGGAAAAACAATCCTGCTGGCTATCTCTACTGCTATGGACTGATATGGTGATGTGTTAGAAATGAAAGGATAGAAATGAAAATGATGAACCAATATGGGGCTGAAATCAAATACACCCCGAAAATCAAAGGGAAAAAATGATGGGGCAGGCAGGTGAGTCCATTTGGCTGAAATGTCATTGCAGAAACTCCAAATCGTACTCAGTAGTTTGCATGCCCCCCATGTGCTTGTATGCATGCCTAGCAATGTTGATTGGGATTGCTCCTAATGAGACGACGGATGGTGTCCTGGGGGAGAGATCTGGACAAAGGCATCACTGAGCTCCTGCATAGTCTGAGGTGCAACCTGGCAGCATTGGATGGACCCAAACATAATGTCACAGAGGTGTTCTATTGGATTGAGGTGAGGCGAATGAGCATGGGGGGCAGTCAATGGGATCAATTCTTTTATGAGGCCGGGCATTGTTGATTACCAGGAGGAACCCAGGACACCCTGCACCAGCATAGGGTCTGACAGTGGGTCCAAGGATTTCATCCTGATACCTAATGGCAGTCAAGGTGCTGTTGTCTAGCCTGTAGAGGTCTGTGCGTCCCTCCATGGATATGCCCCCCCAGAAGTACCATCACTGACCCACCACCAAACCGGTTATGCTGAATGATGTCACAGGCAGCATAACGTTCTCCACGGCTTCTCCAGATCCTTTCATGTCTGTCACATGTGCTCGGGGTGAACCTGCTCTCATGTGTGAAAACACAGGGCATCAATGGTGGACCTGCCAATTCTGGTATTCTATGCCAAATGCCAATCGAGCTCCACGGTGCCCACTAGAGGACATCGGGCCCTCAGGTCACCCTCATGAAGTCTGTTTCTGATTGTTTGGTCAGAGACATTCACACCAGTGGCCTGCCTGCCTGCCTGCTGGAGGTCATGTTGTAGGCTCTGCCTGTGCTCATCCTATTCTTCCTTGGCCAAAGGAGCAGATACTGGTGGGTCCTGCGGATGGGTTAAGGACCTTCTACGAGGGGCCCTGTCCAGCTCTCCTAGAGTAACTACCTGCCTGCCAGTCTCCTGGAATCTCCTCCATGCCCTTCAGACTGTGCTGGGAGACACAGCAGACCTTCTGGCAATGCCAGTATTGATCTGCCTGCCATCCTGGAGAAGTTGGACTACCTGTGCCAGCTCTGTAGGGTCCAGGTATGGCCTCATGCTACCAGCAGTGACACTGACCATAACCAAATGTAAAACGAGTGACAAAACAGATCAGGAGGGAGAGAAAATGTCAGTGGCCTCCCTCCACCTGTGAAACCATTCATTCCTGTTTTAGGGGTCATCTCATTGTGGCCCCTCTAGTGCACCAAAGTATCTGACACTGATCAACAAGCCCCTCTGCTACTTTACTGAGCAGATCAACAGCCCACAAGTGTCACTGACTTAATGCTATACTCGGATTAAAAAGGGGTCCTTTAACTTTTTTGAGCAGTGTATATGCGATATCATTCATTCACAGGAGACCCCAATTCCTCACCAAAACGATTTTTTTTCCTACTGCCATCCCCTGATTAACATTATACAAAGTTATTGTCTGATATACCTGCATTTTTATGAATCTTTAATTTAATATTGTTTATCAGTATGCTGCTGCTGGAGTATGTGAATTTCACCTTGGGATTAATGAAGTATCTATCTATCTATTATATAGTGCCTTTCATATCTATCTATTTATCATATAGCACCTTTCACATCTATTATATAGTGCCTTTCACATCTATCTATTATATAGTGCCTTTCACATCTATTTATCATATAGCACCTTTCCTATCTATTATATAGTGCCTTTCACATCTATCTATTTATCATATAGCACCTTTCACATCTATCTATTATATAGTGCCTTTCACATCTATCTGTCTATTATATAGCACCTTTCCTATCTATCTATGTATTATATAGCGCCTTTCACATCTATCTATCTATTATATAGTGCCTTTCACATCTATCTATCTATCTATCTATTATATAGTGCCTTTCACATATATCTATCTATGTATTATATAGTGCCTTTCACATCTATCTATCTAGCTATTATATAGTGCCTTTCATATCTGTCTATCATATAGCACCTTTCACATCTACCTATCTATCCATCTGTCTCTGATCCTACTGATGAATCGCTTAAACAGGTAATTCAAAACAATCGAATCAGGAAAGTGAACCAAAGTGCCCATCACTAACAGGAATCTAAAAACAAATGCAGTACGTTTTATTACTATATACATTACGCAATACATTCCAACAGATGGCGCACTACAGAAGTGAAGGCTGAATACACCCAACAGAGTGACACCTCCAGATTGTTTGAACTCACCCTAAATTATCCAGGTACTACTATGATTTTTTTTTTTTTTTGTCCTATTACCTGTTAACTAACTGATTACTTGCGGTATACGTGATAATGGACCACCTGAGATCACAGTATCAGAATGTGAAGCGAACCAATCTGGTGTCCCCCCCAGGTGTCTCATCTATACCACCTGATGACACCTCTGGGGCCCATTTACTGCTCACAATACCCCCATGCATTTTGAGGGATTACCTGAGGATCAGACCCCTCTTGACAGTCGTCTTCATTTTCTGCACCAGATGTTCAACGTTGAGCTGTCAAAGTTAAAAACAGGAGGGCATTTGAGAAAAGAAAAAAAAAAACAGGATGGTCCACCTCAGCTTGGGGATCGAACCTGATGACCCCTCGTCACAAGACACTGGGCGGGAGCCAGAACGGCTTAAAGGTCTGCCAAAGACTACACTTTATCAGACCCCCGGTAAATATTTGCACTGGTAACACCTGCCCCGGGCCGAGAGTCATTCCCACAGAGCAGGCCTACAAAACTCCACTGTGCTTTGGATTGGCGCCAAACTGAGAGGTCATCACTGGAGTAATGGACGCCTTCACCCCTCTGAGATTCTGGGGTTGCTCACATGCTAAAAGGGTCTGACAAAACCTCTAGGCCCAAACACCCCCCACCCCATCCTTTCCAGTCTTTGACACACCCCCTGGAACAAGACCCCTGGCTCACCTCAAGGTCATGGATGGTAAAAGGGTCTTCAAAGATGTAGGCAGCATCAGCCCCAGCTGCCAGTCCAGCCATGGTGGCTAGGTAACCGCAGAAGCCACCCATGGTCTCGATGATGAAGACCCGCCGTTTGGTGCCGGCAGCCGACTGTTTGATTCGGTCGCAGGTCTGAAGGAGATGAAAGAAAAATGAGAAACCTGAGGTGAGGCCAAGCCGGAGACCCCTATGAAGACCAAACTGAAGATGAGCGGGGGTGCTGACCATCGTGATGGTGTTGAGGGCTGTGTCTGCTCCTATGCTGAAGTCCGATCCAGGGATGTTGTTGGACACAGTGGCCGGAATGACCACAATGGGTATGCACAGCTCCTCATACTTCTCGCGGGCCGTCACCATCTCCAGACCACCCGTGAAGGACTGTGGACGGATGACAGAAAGATAAATTAAAAAACATCCATCAGGATAAACTTGGTCAGCAGAAATCAATGTGAAAGTAAAGAATTTAATGTAATCGTGGACCGAAACTTCACAAATCACACATCAGCCAGATGACTAGGCCTGCACGTTTTCATTTACGGAACAAAGCAAGCGTTAGACGCCTTATGACCCTGCAAGATGCTGAGACGTCTATTCACGCTTTCATTCGAGTACAGGAATGCACTCCCGACAGGACCACCCTAAGGAGGACATCAATTGACAGCTACGAGTTCAATGGGCAGCAGAAAGAATGGAGACCAGAAAAAGAAAATCTGAGCCCATTACACCAGTCTTAGCATCCCTGCACTGGTTACCCGTGTCCTTTAGAAGTGATTAATAAATACAGATTTAAAAAACTGAATAATCTTGTGCCTTCTTACATTTTGGAGTGCCTGTCCCCATACACGGTGGATTAAGACTTTATTTTGATTTCAGATCAATACATTTGCCATTTTTGCCCTTTAATCCTCCCTCAGTAGTCCATAATGACAACGCAACAGCTGCGGTTCCCAAAAGGGTTTGTAAATTTGTTAACATTCAAACTCTGAAATCTCGCCTTCCTAGAAGTTCCCTTTGTTGGCCAGACTGAGTAACCGAGCAAGAAGTGCTTTGATCAGGGACGTGGTCAAGAGGCTACCGGTCACTCTAACAGAACTTCAGAAGACCTACCCCGAGACGAGATAGAAGAACCTGTCAGAATGATGACCACCTTAGAAACCCTCCATCAATCAGCTGTTTTTGGTTAAAAAGAAGCCACTCTGGAGTAGAAGGCACACGACCACCCGCTCTGGCTCTAAGATTCTTTGTTCCTGGTGAGACAACAATTGAGTCTTTTTTTCGGAAATCCAAGCAGTGGCCTGCAGACATTAATCCATATACTGATCTCCAGCCCGTCAGTGGCCTCTGAAAGCCAAAAATATCAAATCTTGACTCATCAGTCCAGAGCACTTCCTACCATTTGACTGCACCCCAGTCCTTAAATTTTCAGGAGTCATTTGGATTTACATCAACCTTTGGGGAACTTCCGATAAGACCTGCCTGGACTGCAGATGGCTGCATTAGCCTCCAAGGGCTGTCTGCCATTTCTGAACCGATAGGAGAGCTGGACATCTTCTGATTAAAAAGGGAAGTCAGCCCGAGGGATTTCTCATTTGCTGTACCTGGTTTGGGTGGCCGACCTCTGTGTTTCCAATCCTCAGCCTTGACTTTCCCTTTTGAGCCTCAGGAGAAGAGATGGACTGGCACATCAGGATAAGCTGGTCGGTTTGGCAAAGAGCATCAGGATGTCATTAGGCTGATGTTTGTCATGGCGTCAACCGCCATATTGACCCTTGTGAGTCTGGGGTTCCCTGCCCAGTTGTATCCCTTTATGAGTTGACAGCTGTTCTGATTTTAGTTTATCACTTCATTTCAATTATCTTACTGTGTTGTTTCATTTTTTATAGGAGGAATGACTGGAATTTTAAAATATGTGCCCTTTGCTATTGAAACAGAAATCTAGAAAACTTCAAATAGCCATCTAAGACAAAGATTTGTGAGATAGATAGATAGATAGATAGATAGATAGATAGATAGATATGAAAGTCACTATATAATAGATAGATAGATAGACTTGAAAGGCACTATATAATAGATAGATAGATAGAGTGTAAGGCACTATATAATAGATAGATAGAGTGAAAGGCACTATATAATAGATAGATAGATAGAGTGAAAGGCACTATAAAATAGATAGATAGATAGATAGATAGATAGATAGATAGATAGATAGATAGATGTGAAAGGCACTATAAAATAGATAGATAGATAGATAGATAGATAGAGTGAAAGGCACTACATAATGGATAGATAGATAGAGTGAAAGGCACTACATAATAGATAGATAGATAGAGTGAAAGGCACTACATAATAGATAGATAGATAGATACCCACCTCAAAGCCTCCGATGACCACCAGGGCATGGATGTTATGCTTGCTGATGTTTTCGCTGATTTCTTCAAAGTATTTCCCTGGCAAGGTGCTGTAAATAAGAGGAGGCCGTCAGTCAGGTGCAAACCCAGCAAGGCGGCTGCCATTTACAGAAGATGGCCGAGCTGCCCCTGGATTGCCTACCGCTTTGTGCCCAAGTTGGACCCTCCTTTTCCCGTCCAGCCACCAACACCTGTCCAGTTGATGGGTTCAATCTGTGCAGAGTGGAGATAAAGTGGGTAAAGGTTAGGAAGAGCCTCCCCAACAACCAACCATCCTGGACCCCAGCAGCTGTGGCAGGTTACCTGTCCCTTTGCCAATCCCTCAAAGCCATCATGAATAGCAAACATGTGATGCCCCTGTATGATGCCAATCCTCACTGCCGAGCGTACGGCTGCGTTCATTCCAGCACACGGCGCCCCCACGTTCATGATGCCAATGTTGAAAGGGCTCTACAAGACAGGAGAGAGGTGAGCGCCATGACACTGCCCACCAGACACACGACATTAGGGCCAATGCCCAGGCGTTACCTTGCCCTCAGGCGGATGCACATGTGCCAACATCTTGTAGGTGCTCCAGTTGTTCTCAAAACTCCTGAAAGAAGAAAACAGAAAGTGAAGCTTATAAAAGACGGAGGAAAAAAAGAAAAGAACACTGCAAAGAAGGAAAAAAAGAGGAATAAACAGAAAAAACGGAAAGAGCATGAGGAGGATGCGCAGGAATAAAGAGAGGAAGAGAAAGAAACACATGGGAGCAATTAGAGGACTAGAAAAAAAGAAAAATAATAATTAATAAAGAAGGAACAAGTGGAGGAGGGGAGAAAAAGAAGCAAATGAGGAGAACAGAAAAGAAGGCAGGTAAGAGAAAAAAAAACAAAAGAGAAAGAACAGAAATACGGAAAGAGCAAGAGAAGGAATGGCAAAAAAAAAGAGAAAATTGGGAGGAGGAAAAAAGAAAATGAGAGCAATAAGAGGACCCAAAAAAAGAAGAGGAGGAGGAGAAAGGGATACTAGGGAGGACAGGGGTCAGAAGAAAGAGAAGAAAAAAATGGAAAGAGTGAGAGAGCAGGTAGAAAAGGAAAGAGAAGTACGAGGAAATTGAACATGTGGCCAGCAGAGGCTCAAACCCAACACAGACAGGTGCAGACACAAGTCCAGCAATGCACGTGGCTTTTCTTCAGCTGTGGGAAACGCTTTCCAACCACTTCCCACCAATGCACAGATATAGAAGGAGAGCAACATGCACAGTACTGTACTTGTCGTCTTCTTGGGAGGTGAACCAACAGGGACGGAGAGGAGGACAGGAGCAAAAGAAGAAAATGAGGGGAACAGAAAGGGAAGGGAGGCGAGGAGAATGAGATGAAAAAGGAAAGAGGGAAAAAAGAAAAGGGAACTAACTGAATGAAAGAGCAAGAGGAGCATTACAAAAAGAAAGAAAGTGAGCTAATCAAGAGAAAAAGAAAAAAATTAAAATTGAAGGAATCAAGAGGAAGTAACTAGCATAAAGGAATAAAAAAGTGAAGAGTTAAAGAACAGCATGAGAGAAAAGAAAAATGGAGGAGTAAAGAAGGCACTAAATAAAAGACATGTAGAACAGAGAAGAAAAGAGAACTAAAGGAAAAGTAGAATGGGTATGAAAAAGTGGAACAAGAGGAGTGAAAAGTGGGTAAGGGAAAGAGGAAGAACATATAAGGGTAGAAGACAGGAAAGAAGGAGCAGGAGAACAGAAAAGAAATAAAACAGACCAGAGGACACTTGGGAGAGTAAAAGGAGTGAGAAATGAAGAGGAGAGCAGGAAGGGAGCCAGAGCAAGAAAACAGAGAGAAGCAAATAGGAAGAGGAAAAACGTCAGAATGGGTGAATGAACCTGAAGGGAAAAATGGAAAAAAGAGTGCAAGTACAAGGAAGAGGAGCAGGAAAACAGGAGCAGGAGGTGGGCATTAAAATGAACTGAAGAGATTAAAAAAGGAACAAACTGGGAAAAAAGATACAAGATAACAAGATGGGGTAAACACACGGAGAAAAAAGAAAAGTGCAAGACAAGAAACAGAAGGAAGTGAGAAACTGAAAAGATATAAAGGACAAAGTAGAAAAAGAAAGAAAAGATAGGATCAAACGAAGAATGCAGCCACTTAAAAAAGGCCACAGTGAGCTCTCTGGACACCCGCCGTACCGTCCTCTTAGCTTGATGGCTTCCTCAAATCGTCCATCCGCCATGGCTTTGGTCACATCCTTAGTCTGAAACACACAGGGCGAGATAAATTAGGCTTGTGTATGACGTTACAAATATAGTGCCTTTCATGATGCTATATAACCAGGGCCCCCCGATGTGGGGGAGACCAGACTGCTGCCCACTAGACACTTGACTCAGCTAAACCCTTTACAACAGTGGCCTTAAGCATTTACCACTACCATACTTCCCACTAGGTTTGACTCAAATGCACCCCCTAAAAGTAGATATATGGTGGCCACCAACCACTTACCAGTAGCACACGGCCCACTAGACACCTGACACAACTGCATCCATAAAGGTAAACATATGGTGGTCCCAGAGCACTTACAACTAGCACACCGCCCAACAGATGTAGGACTCAAATGTGCCCACTTAATGTGGAGATAAGGTGGCTCTTCAGCACTTTCCACTTGACTCAACAGCACCCTAGGGGCGAAACGTCATGGTGTCCCACCCCACCAGACCTTAATTTATTCATCAATAAAAAGAGCAACGCAAGACTTGAAAGGGGGCCTATCCTGGAAAGCCTTATTGTATGCCCACCCACTTTGAAAAATCTGACTTTGCCACTGCTGCATCTAAAATTACACGTATGGTGGCCTTCAATCACTTACCACTTGCACACCACCCACTAGATGTTACTCATCCAAACCCCATGAAGGTCAATAAAGAGGGCATCAAGCATTTGCCACCAGCACATCACGCAACACATGTGTGACTCATCTGTGCCCACTAAAGGCAGATAAACAGTGGCTGTTGATGAGGTCTTTCCACTAGACACTTGACTCAACAGTGCCCCCCTAAAGGTAGTCATACAGGGGCCCACGATCACCTACCACTTGCACACACTCCATGAGCGGCAGCCTGACGGCCTGGTTGCCGGACAGACTGACCACACAGGCTGGGGTGTCTGGCGTGGCTTCCAGGAGTGCCATGACGGCTTCCACTCCCATCCTGCTGGCCTGTGTTGGGGGTGAGAGGAGAGTAAGCAGTTGTTACAAACAGCTTGAAGAACTGGGCACACAATGGAAATGGATGGAGAAAAGAGAAGGAAGGGTGAAAGAGAACAAGAGGAGGTAGAGAGAAGGGAGGTTTCAGTCTTACCAGGATCCGGTCAAAAGCGGAAGGCGTGCCACCTCTCTGGACGTGTCCCAGGATGGTGACCCTCGTGTCGTAGCCGAGCTTCTTCACCACCAGCTGTAGTGAGAGTAACAGACAGTGATGCCGGTCAGTTCATTGGCTTGACAGGAGGGTGGAGAACAGGAATACGTCTGCTGTGGCTTTAAAGCAGGTCAGCAGTGGCTTTCCAGCACAAAGCTTGATGACCGCACCTCCTGGCTAGCATAGTGTTTTCCGAAGAGACAAAGCCAGCTGAGTCCCAGCTAAATGCTCAATCGCTGCCACCCACCTCGACTTGATCAGCAGGGATGTGGCCAGTCAGAGGTGCTCACTGTGTCTGTAATCGCTAAACAGAGGTGGTGCACAGCGGATGAGTTACGATGAATACTTTACTACTTGCTGACCACACCCTAGTGACCACTCTTGTTCGTAGGAGATGTGTGATCAGTGGTGGTCCTTACAAAGGTTGTCACCAAACACAGCTGGACACTTTGCATTTGCTATGGGCTGACCACTTACGTCTTTCACCATGTCAGAGGTGATGGGTTTGCCGGACTTGTCGATGGCCCCCTCTGCCACGATGATCACATTCAGCCGTGAGCCTCTCTCTCTCGTCTGCCAAAACAAGCAAAGAAACAAGAGTGACCCAAGTGGGCAATGTCTGCCGCACCACCCACTCCGAGCCTCGGACCCGCATCATGGACTCATCGCCTTACGTCCAACAGCCTCCGGCACAGATGCACCTCCCAGTTGTCCTCCGGAGGCATTTCGGGAATGAACACCCAGTCCGCTCCACAGGCCAGCGCGGTCACCAGAGCGAGGTACCTGAGAGGGAGAAGGACAAGTGGAGCCGCCATCTGCCGTCACATTTGACACACAAGCCATGCAGGAAACCAGCATGCTGCCATCTGCTGGTGTAAGTCAGAAGTGCACTCCATTCATTTATTGATGGACGAGTGTGGACCTACCCGCAGTGGCGGCCCATCACCTCCAGGACAAACGTCCGCTGGTGGCTGTGAACAGAGAAAAGCAAGAAGAGGGTCAGCGCCGGGAGCACACACCATACACGCACAAGTGTGTCAGCGAGCACACGCACATCTCAGCTGGTCTTTTTTCTGTCCTCCATGAAAAAAAATCTAAATGTTTCTTCCGGGACTGTCATTCACCTTCAACCAATCAGCTTTAAGCACAGCCTCTGACATCATAAAGGAGAACAGGGTGCATGAGGGCACACATTTTAATAATGGATGACAACAAAATCCTGCTTTCCCTAAATACTGAAATAATGACAGATTACAGCGGTGCTTGAAAATTTGTGAACCTTTAGAATTTTCTATTTTTCTGCATAAATTTGACCTAAAACATCATCAGATTTTCACTCAAGTCCTAAAAGTAGATAAAGAGAAACCAGTTAAATAAATGAGACAAAAATATTATACTTGGTCATTTACGTATTGAGGAAAATGATTGAATATTACATATTTGTGAGTGGCAAAAGTTTGTGAGCCTCACGGATGATCAGTTCGTTTGAAGGTGAAATTCGAGTCGGTGTTTTCAATCAATCAGGTGTGAGTGGGCAGTTATTTAAAGAACAGGATCTATCAAAGTCTGCTCTTCACAACACGTGTTTGTGGAAGTGTATCATGGCACGAACAAAGGAGATTTCTGAGGACCTCACAAAAAGAGTTGTTGATGCTCATCAGGCTGGAAAAGGTTACAAAACCATCTCTAAAGAGTTTGGACTCCACCAATCCACAGTCAGACAGATTGAGTACAAATGAAGGAAATTCAAGACCATTGTTACCCTCCCCAGGAGTGGCGACCAACAAAGATCACTCCAAGAGCAAGGCGTAATAGTCGGCGAGGTCACAAAGGACCCCAGGGTAACTTCTAAGCAACTGAAGGCCTCTCTCACATTGGTTGATGTTCATGTTCATGAGTCCACCATCAGGAGAACACTGAACAACAATGGTGTGCATGGCAGGGTTGCAAGGAGAAAGCCACTGCTCTCCAAAAAACATTGCTGCTCGTCTGCAGTTTGCTAAAGATCACGTGGACAAACCAGAAGGCTATTGGAAGAATGTTTTGTGGACGGATGAGACCAAAATAGAACTTTATGGTTTAAATGAAAAGCGTTATGTTTGGAGAAAGGAAAACACTGCATTCCAGCATAAGAACCTTATCCCATCTGTGAAACATGGTGGTGGTAGTATCATGGTTTGGGCCTGTTTTGCTGCATCTGGGCCAGGACGGCTTGCCTTCATTGATGGAACAATGAATTCTGAATTATATCAGAGAATTCTAAAGGAAAATGTCAGGACATCTGTCCATGAACTGAATCTCAAGAGAAGGTGGGTCATGCAGCAAGACAACGACCCTAAGCACACAAGTCGTTCTACCAAAGAATGGTTAAAGAAGAATAAAGTGAATGTTTTGGAATGGCCAAGTCAAAGTCCTGACCTTAATCCAATCGAAATGTTGTGGAAGGACCTGAAGTGAGCAGTTCATGTGAGGAAACCCACCAACATCCCAGAGTTGAAGCTGTTCTGTATGGAGGAATGGGCTAAAACTCCTCCAAGCCGGTGTGCAGGAAGATCAGAAGTTACCGGAAACGTTTAGTTGCAGCTATTGGGGGGTCACAGCAGATACTGAAAGCAAAGGGTCACATACTTCTGCCACTCACAAATATGTAATATTCGATCATTTTCCTTAATAAATAAATAACCAAGTATAATATATTTGTCTCATTTGTTTAACTGGTTTCTCTTTATCTACTTTTAGGACTTGAGTAAAAATCTGATGATGTTTTAGGTCATATTTATGCAGAAATATAGAACATTCTAAAGGGTTCACAAACTTTCAAGCACAACTGTACGTGTATTGAAGAGTGATGAAGAAATGATTTGTTTTAAATGCAAATAGCATTGCTCTATGATTTGCATGCAATTCCTGGTTTATATTGAATAATAATAGTTAATTACATTTATATAGTGCTTTTCTCGCTATTCATAGTGCTTTACATAGACAGTGGGGGGGCCAACTTCACCCACCAGGATGGGGCATCACCAGCCTTTTTTGCACCAGTACACTCACCATACATTAGCTATCAGATATGCCGGAGGCGTGAGAGAGATATCCAATTAGACACAGGGGATGATTAGGGGGCTAGAACTGACACGGCCATTCTGCGAGATCCTCTGCACCTCCTAATTTCCTTATGTCTGCTGATAAATGCCACCTGGTGATGCCACTTCTGTGTGGCATCAGATTTTAGTCCAGATTTTTTACATGTGTAGCTCCTGACTGGTTGAATGAGCTGCCCACTTTCCATCTGAACTGCTGACTCCCTCGATGTGTTTAAGAAGTTGTGGAAAACCTTCCTGTTTTGTGAATTTCTGACTGATATCAGCTGGGATTGTTACTCGCTTGTATTTCTGCTCAAAGCTCTTTACTTGCGGTGATCAATTTGGAAACCATGTCCTATCACACTTATACCTACGAGGTTTGCTCGATTGGAAGTCTCTTTGGATCAAACCGTCTGCCAGGCAAATCAGTAGAAATGTAAGTGACTCACCGCGGACACTCCGCTCTACTTCATTCCCGCCGAACACCAACTGCATGCAGCCACAACTCCTCCTCCTCCTCCTCCTCCCGTCAGCCCCTTTACTCCCCAGCAGACTTCTGGGAATCGAAGTCCTCTCGGTCGCACAGCCGCCCGTTTATCGCAATGATGTATCTGCTTATTGGACAGCAACATCATACCTTAAATGTTTAATAAGACCAAGGACGTCACTCATCTGTTATCACGGGCCACGGAAAGCATCGAGCCTCATGTTGTTCACAGTGCGAACACTTTTGGTATCAAAGAAATGGAAATCACCATCACACAAAGTATAATCAGGGAGGTAGTAATACCCACGGGGGCAGCACCAGTATCTGCGTTGGGCTCAGACGTGTCTTATGTCTCATTAAAGTCTCTGCCGTCTTTCTTGAATTATTCTGATTTAAAGGATGTGCTACTTTTGGTTTGACAGACGGGCTGCTGCAACTCAATCATCTCGCCCAGCCGAAACCCCGAAGTGCTTGTCGCCGTCAGTCCTGCCGGTGAGGAGTTTTCTGTACTTTGCTACAATCTTTTTTTTTTTTTTTTAGTCACAAACTCCATTACTGGCAATGTAGCATTTATGATTTGTCAGACGTGCACGTCAAGCTCAGCTAAAGTACGTAATCCTACCCCACAGAGAAAGAGGGCGCTGTCACCCGTTTCCGCCTCCTCTAATCCGAGAAGACACCCAGCAACAGCAACTGACTCCTCCCCCTCCGGGTCAGGTCCTATCAAGCTGGGCATTCCCGAAAGGAGGCGTATCACTTTGAGTTGGCTGTCTCATCAGACGGTTGTGGCGAGCGCCCTCTTCTACGCGGTGGTGTGGTGGGGAGGCAGCATAAAGAAGAGGGACGCCACACGCCTGGACAAACTGGTGAGGAAGGCAGACTCTATTGTAGGCACGGAGCTGGACAGTCTGACATCCGTGGCAAAGCGACGGGCGCTGAGCAGACTCCTGTCAATCATGGAGAGTCAACTGCATCCACTGAACAGGATCATCTCCAGACAGAGGAGCAGCTTCAGCGACAGACTGCTGTCACCGTCCTGCGCCACTGACAGACTGAGGAGACCCCACACTATGCGACTCTTCAATTCCACTCCGGGGGTAAACGTTAACATTATACAAAGTTATTGTCTGGTATACCTTCATTGTCATCACTCTGATATTTAATATTGTTCTTTATCAGTATGCTGCTGCTGGAGTCTGTGAATTTTCCCTTAGGATTAATAAAGTATCTATCTATCTATCTATCTACCTTTCATCCTCGGACCCTAGTTTCACTACTGTTTGACCACAGGTTTGCTTTCAGAGATTGGGTGGGTTGACTGCTCTCTTCTATTTCTGTCTTTTTATTAGAAACTCTTTTTTTTCCATATTTTGTAATCTTTTAGTGTAGGTTTGATTTTATCTTTAGATGCATGGGTGGGCTCCATTTATATGAGAGAGGACAACCAGTGAGAGCCCACCTGCAAGTACAATGCGTAGAATGCAGTGATGAGGAATATGAATACAGGCATTCTGGGCTGAGCAAACAGAAGAGAAGCTCCTGTCTGAGGTCTCATGTTGCATCCCATTACAGGAATGGAAAAACGATAAATAAAAATAAACCAAAAGGGCTGAGCTCACCGTACCTGGAAAACATTCAAGTCCCCCCGTCCCTTATTTTGAGTAGCCTTGGGCACGATTGTTCCTCATTTCAAGTAGCTTTGATCACTCCTGTCCCTTAATCCTTCACGTTTTTGAACAGCATCTCGGGCTGCGCCTTTTTAGTATTTCTAACCTCAATGTCGCTCGGCATGTTATTCTCGTTGTTGTCATTTGAATGCTCCATTTTAACTCAGTTTTAGCAAAAAAAAAAACCTGAAAAAAATGGTCACAATCAGGAATTGAACCTCGCACCTCTTCTCGGTAACCCGCCTGAACATTTGAATGAACAACCAAAGCGAAACTGACCAATCAGACCAATGCCAAACCCACCAATCAGATGGCTCGGTGGGACTGGCCACCCAGACGGTAGCGTCTTCTTATGTAGTAGATAATAGAAATGCAGTGTAATCAGTTCAGTTCAGATTTACTGTTACGTGCACAAAGTACAATGAAACTCTTTTACGTGCAGGCCGGGCAATAGCGTATATCGAATTTCCAACTCGATTTTTCATAAACATCAATGTGTAAAACTCAACGTTCAACTCTTTTCTTGGATTTTTTTCATAACTTCTTCTGAATCCATACTAATAAAAGGCAAAGCCCTCACTGACTGACTGACTGACTCACTCACTCACTCACTCATCACTAATTCTCCAACTTCCCGTGTAGGTAGAAGACTGAAATTTGGCAGGCTCATTCCTTACATCTTACTTACAAAAGTTAAGCAGGTTTCATTTCGAAATTCTACACGTAACGGTCATAACGGTCAACAACGTCCGCCATATTGAACTTTCTTATTCATGGCCCCATCTTCACGAAATTTGGTAGGAGGCTTCCCTGCACTAACCGAAACCAATGTACGTACTTATTTCGGAGGTATGACACCACTTCTAGCCACCATATTGAACTTTCCAACATCACTAATTCTCCAACTTCCCGTGTAGGTAGAAGGCTGAAATTTGGTACTTATTTCGGTGGTATGATGCCACTTTCGGCCGCCATATTGAACTTTTCAACAGTCTTTCTTACTTATGGGCCCATCTTCAAGAAATTTGATACGCAGGTTCCCAACGCTAACTGAATCCTACTTACGTACATATATACGTCCATAGTCTGCAGCTCGGTCACCATGTGAGGCGGCGTTGGGTCCCCCATCTCAATGCCTCCCACGTTGTTGGCTGCCTGCCTATATAAGGCCGTCCGTCGCTCCGGTCTCTTCATTCCCTTCCTTGCTACGCCACGGGATTGACGTCTCCCTGCTGATAACTACAGCCTTTTTATTTAATCCACGGCTACTCCGCTGTTTTATTGTTCGTTTATTACGATTATAGTTATTGTCTAGGTATTTTAGACTTACTTTACATTGTTCAGGTACCCATTTCCTTAATCATTCCAACCGTACCCCCATTAACATGTCTATCGAGGTGATCACCATCGATCAAAGAACTGTCACTTACTGAGTGGTTTCCATTCTCTTTGTTACATATTGCACGGCCATATCAGGCTCACTCTTGATATCCGGAGGAACATTGTGTCTTATGTATTGAATGACTGGGACAGGTTCAAGGTGTGGACTGATGACCGTACAGGAGATAATTAGACTACACAGGAGCACTAGAAGAGTGACTCACTCACTCACTCACTGACTCATCACAGATTCTCCAACTTCCCGTGTAGGTAGAAGGCTGAAATTTGGCAGGTTCATTCTTTTCAGCTTACTTACAAAAGTTAAGCAGGTTTCATTTCGAAGTTCTACACGTAACGGTCATAACGGTCGATAACGGTCGACAACGTCCGCCATGTTGAACTTTCTTATTTATGGCCCCATCTTCACGAAATTTGGTAGGCAGCTTCCCTGCGCTAACCGAAACCGATGTACGTACTTATTTCGATGGTATGATGCCACTATCGGCCGCCATATTGAACTTTCCAACGTCACTAATTTTCCAACTTCCCGTGTAGGTAGAAGGCTGACCCCATCTTCACGAAATTTGGAAGGTGGCTTCTCTGCGCTAATCAAAACCAATGTACGTACTTATTTCGGTAGTATGACGCCACTGGCGGCCGCCATATTGAATTTTACAAACAGGAGATAATTATACTACACAGGAGCACTAGAAGAGTGAAATGTTTAAGCCCTTCACCTCTGGTTCTGCATGTGAGTTGATGGCTGCCGCTGAATTGTTCGGTTGTCGCTTTCAAGTGTACCGAAATGGCCAAATATTTTACACCTTTGGACAACCGCCAATGCCTCTTAAACATCTTAGATTCACAGGTGACGATTTTAGTAGTGGACACTTTGATGTTTATGAATGTTTAAACTCTCAAAAGCTGGATGTGAAGTTATCGATGAAACCGTTTGTGTGCTTACAACGCTTGACAGATAGCGAATGTCACTTCAACACAAGTCCTGCAAATACTATCGTAATTGAAACAAACCATGAAACTCAAACCGATTATGACAGCAGCAATCCAAGCTGTGAGATTTGAAACAAGATTACTGTTCACATGGCCAACTGTACGTTACATGATCAAGAGTAAGCTCAGCGCACAGCTTGGTCATATTACAACCGGAGGGCCGAACTCACAACGTGGTATACAAAGAGATCCTTAACAAATAATTTTTGGTATATTTTCCCTCAGTTTAAAAAGGTTTCATTTTCTTCTTAATAAAAATTTTAAGGCAGTACTTCGCCGCTGCGAAACGCGGGTATTTTGCTAGTGTTAAATAAAATCCATGAAGTCTCCACCCACTTGTCTTTGTTGACTCCACCCAGAAAAAAAAAACAGTGCGAGGATCGGAAGAGGAAGCGTTTGGAGCAGTCAGGGTTAGCTTAACTGTTTGTAAATGGTTTGGTTTTCCCGGGATGAATGTTCAAGCAGTGGAGCATCTCAGTGTGCTTTGACTACGTGTGTGTGTGTGTGTGTGTGGCACTGTAAGCCCTCAGCCATCTGCTTCACACACTCTCCACTACTTAAACATTACATGCAAGAATCAACACAAAGGCTGCTGTTTGTGTGTGTGTGAATTATGAAATCTACATGGATCAGTTATGGGCTACCAACCATTTTATTTTCGTTTGAGTTGGTATTTCTGCGTAGCAGGCAACCTGATCCTTCTAATGACTGTGAGAACGTCCGTACTGAATGATTAAAAGTTTAGTCTCATTGTCTCGTCCTGTTTAGTAACCTATCTTGTCCTTGTGTGCTTACCGTACTTTAAGTCACGCTGATGTCACATTATGCGACATTTTGTCATGAGGCACGTCAGATTTGCCGATCGGAGTTACTGACCTCGTCATTGCACCGTTTCTGTTAACACGACTGAAAAATCACAGCCCATGTCACCTTTACTGAATGAGTGTCGATCGTCCAGCGCAATTGTGTACGCCCCTTTCTTCTGTCAGCCAATAGTGTGCTGCCTGACAAAGCTGGCGCGGTACAAACAGTTACATCTCTGGCGAGTTCAGCACCCGTCCCTGCCTTTTGTTGCATGTTTCTGTTAAGGCCATGATGTCACATTAGACCCTTTTCAATCATAGACTTCATTTACATAGTCTTAGGCAGTTGAAAACAGTTGGTGGTGCACTCCTGTCCTATCAGTCGTCTAATGTGACATACTCAGTGACAAACTCTGTGACCCAAAGTGAGGTGGGAATGAGAGTCGGAGCCAGTAGTGTGAATCTGCAGGCTGTGCATGAGGCAGATTAGAAAAAGGAATCCTGGCCCCCCACTGCAATACATCTCCAGATTTCTCTTAAAGTTGTGCCAACGATAACAAACTAAAGTCCTGGAACACATTAATTGTGGCGTTACTGTACTGTCATTTGTTCTCCTTCACATTTTCCCTAATGCTTACATGTTGGTGCACACCTACACGTGCACATGTATGCAGAGTCCCCACAAAACACACACAAACCCCTCCAGCTCGCCATCACATCTTACCTCTGTGCAGTCGTGGTGATCGCATCCACCACCTCCATGATGCGATGCAAAGCCGAGTCTGTCCCGATGGTCATGTCTGTGCCACAGAAGTCATTGTCAATCGACCCGACCATCCCCACGATGTTCAGGTGACTGGATTTCTTGGCTTCGCCGCTTGTAATCCGCCCTGCGTGTTAATGAGGGGCAAACCGTCAAGCTTTTCTGTATCTGCCCGAGGCGCACAGCCTACTAGAAAATGAGGACCACCACCACCGCCACCTTACCCGCCTTGACAAGTTCATCTAGCAGTCCGCTCCACTCGGTGCGAAACTGGTTGGCACCCGTCAGGCTCCCATCCCCGCCAATCACACACAGGTTGGTAATATCCTGTTTCACCAGGTTGCAGGCTGCTGCCAACCGCCCTTCTCGGGTTTGGAAGTCTTTGCAGCGGGCGCTGCCAATCACTGTGCCACCCTGAGGAGCAAAGGAACCACAGAGAGTAACACTAATGCACGGCTTTGAGCCACCACAACCAGGCAAGGCTTATAAGGCAGAGGAAGCGGCGCTGAAGTCAAAATGAAAGGATTTAAGACTAGAAAAGAGAAGGCACATAGCAGACGTAAGGGCCAATCAGAGGTGGTCAACCACTGGACAACAAGAAGAAAAAGAGCCTTCATGTAGTGTGGCTGGCACCCTGGAAGAGAGAGAGCTGTATGAAACAGATCACTAGAGCCGGTGCCTGCTTTACTCCTTTAAGCCACCAGTTGGCACCAGAGAGTCCAATCAGAGAGGACCCACTTTGGTGTCCAGCTGGGAAGAAAGAAGCAGTTCTGGGTGAGGAGACCATGGGTCAGGGTCGGGGGGGGTGTACCACCCTGGACTTTATACTCCTCAAGGCTGCCAGTTCAGTTCCCACCTCAGACCCGAGGTGATCCAACTGTAAAACAGTGCCAACAAACGTCCATTCACCCCGTGCTTGTATGGCACCTTGAGGAGGGGGGCCATATAAAGGGATGTTACTTAAAAGTGTCTTTAGTACAAACAGACAAATCAATACAAGTTTGTGTTCAGCGAGATGTCAGGCAGTGAGATGTTGACTTTTCTGTGTTGTTCCAGCCAATGTTTTAATTTAAAAAAAGACTTTTCTCCAGATGGATACACTGGAGCACCCCCTCCCCCTCCCCTCCCCTCTCACAGGCCAACAGCACCGAGTCAGAATAAATCTCATGTGATGCCAGCCAGCAGGAATTACTTCTTCATTTAGAGCGTGGCATTTCAGCTGACCCTCGAGGAGGTGTCCGTTTACAGTCTGCGAAAAGATGGAGGGCCACGGCAAAGGGCAAAGGTCATTTAGGGAGTGTGAACTTTGGAATAATGGCGTGTTAATCTGAGAGACATTTAAAAGAAAAAGGTTACACTAAAAGTGACATGAGGGACACTTGAGGATGGGGGTGTTGCTAGTAGAAAGGGGCTGTCGAGTCACTAAAGAAAAACACGTTTAGTCATCACCTGCAAGTCTAAACTCAATCACTTTTAGAAACAGATAGATAGATAGATAGATAGATAGATAGATAGATAGATAGATAGATAGATAGATAGATAGACTTGAAAGGCACTATAAGATAGATAGATAGATAGATAGATAGATAGATAGATAGATAGATAGATAGATAGATAGATAGATAGATAGATAGATAGGATACTATATAAGAGATCCCCTTCAGTTTTCTCTTCAGCAGATGGAAGGCCTGCTCAGTTAGACTGAAAGCAGGTGACTGTCATGGCCTCTTTTAGCTTTGATAATCTCCTCCTGTGTGTCCTCAGCAGGCTGTGTGGCTTCTTATCTCGTTGTAGGATGAAGTGCCGTCCACTGAGTTTGGAGCTCATTTACTGAACTCGAGCAGGTCAGATGTTTCTCTACACCTCAGAATTCATTGTGCCATCAGCAGCTCCATCATCAGTGAAGAGAAGTGTGCCAGAACCTGTGCCAGCCATACATGCCCAAGCCATAACATCAACAGCACCGCCATGTGTAACAGATGAGGTGGTCTGCTTTGGCTCTTGGGTGGCTCCTTCTTGTCGTCTCCACACTTTGTTCTCGTCATCACTCTGATGAGGTTCATCTTCGTCTCATTCGTCTACAAGTTTTTTTTTCCCAGAATTCTGCAGGCTCTTTTAAGTCCTTTTTCCCCAAACTGTAACCCGCCGTCCTGTGTTTGTGGTCTTCATCTTCCAGTGTGTCCCCCTCTGTGTTTCTGTTCATGAAGTCTTCTGCTGATAGTCGTCTCTGACACTCACATCGGCCCCCTGAAGACTGTGTATGATCTGTCAGACAGGCGTTGGGGGCTTTTTCTTGACCATAGTGAGGATTCTCCTATCGTCAGCAGTGGAGGTCTTCCTCGGCCCACCAGACCCTTTGTGATGACTGAGCCCACCAGTGTGTCCTTTCTTCTTCATGATATTCCAGCTGATTTCGGTCACCCTATAAGGCCACACTGATGTCTCTGATGGTTTGATTCTCGTTTTTCAGCCTCATGATGGCTTCTTTGTCTTTCAATGGCACAGCTGCTGTCCTCATGTTGACCAATGGCAGCTACAGACTCCAAAGGGGAGAAGCAAACCGAGGGTTCTGATGAAGCCATGAAACCCACCTGAGTGATCACACACACCTGTGATGCCAATTGGCCCAAACACTATGGTGCCCTGAAATGGGGGGACCCTGTAGACAAAGTATTTCTATATGGTGGGGCCAAAATTAAAGCAAATCCTCTTAAATGAAAATCTGCAGTGGGCACTTTAATCACAACGTCTGGAATTTTAAATTGTGGAGCAGAGGGGGAAATCAAAGAGAGCAATCTGTCTTTGTGCCAGACATTATGGTGGACAGTGTCATTCAAGTCAGACATCATGGCAACAGAGAGTGTTGATTAAGTGCGTATTGATTTAAGTTTTTGTATGTTGTTTATTTATTATTCTTCTTATTTAATTTAATTTGTTTTTCTTTTCTTATAACTTTTTTTTTGACATCCTGTAAAGCAATTTTGAGCTCCATCCCCGAGTATGAAAATGTGCTAAGCAATAAATGATACTGTTGTCCACTGGACACTTCAGATGGGGACAATAAGGACCCTATACAGTGACAAAGCCAAACACTAATAAGGTGAAGCTTTACGTCTAAGAATAGTTATTTGGGGTGAGAATGCTGAAGGGCGAGGGGCCCTGGCAAGGCAGCAAGTCGGGGGTCTCACTTACCAGCTGCAGCATCATGGACACGCTCTCCCAGGAGGCCTCCCGGATGTTGTTTCCTCCATCCACCAATCCTTGATATCCCTGTCACGTGATTGGAAATGTCAAGACAACAGCATCACCGTCATGTGAAACCTTTGACAGAATCCACCTCCCACAATGCCACTGACCTCATAGACAAAGAAGACCCGGGCCCCCGTGTAAATGCCAACTCGGACCACCGCTCTCACTGCCGCATTCATCCCTAAAAAAGAAAGAGAGAGAGAGAGACAGGGCTCAAGCGTTTCGACCCAAAGAGTTGTTACTTTCATATGCCTACACAGTATGGGTGCTGTTGGGAGGACTGGGTGATCCAAGAATTAAGGTAAAGGTTAAAAGTCAGGTTTTTAAAGTCCAGCAATGATGCGTGGAGCCGAGACATGAGCAGTGAAGGGAGTGCAGCAGGAGAAGAAGTTGGAGGTGGCAGAGATGAGAATGCGTGTGCAGCTGGCACCAAAAAAGGACAGAATAAGAAACGAGAGGATCCTGAGGTACAAGAAAAGTGTGAGAGGTAGCAAGGAAAGTGCAGGAAAGTTGGGGGATGAGGTGTGGACATGTGAGAAGGATAGACAATGAATATGTAGGAAATAGAAGTTCAGGGGAAGGGAAAGCGAGAGGCCAAAGCATTGGAGAAAATAAAAGACCATCTGAAGGAAAAGGCTCCAAACGGGCGCAGGACCGGGCTGAATGGAGAAGGCCAATCGGTCACATCGAGCCCACACAGAAGTGGGAAAAGACAAAGAGGAAGAAGAGAAGAAGTGATCATAAAGTACAGAGAATGCTGCTGCTGCTGCTGCTGAGCGCCACCCAATGGAAAGGCAGGGATCCTCAATGTGGGAAGCGGCTCATTGAACCTTAGTGAGCGTGTGTCACAAGTTTCGACTCGTTTGGTGCAGTCAGTCGGTGGTGAGCTACGGCTGATAGAAGGTGCGTTTTAAAGTCGGATTACGAAACAACGCATTGATATGAAATTTATGTTTCAAACTGCAAAAAAAAAAAGTTGTCAAGAAACACCCAAAATGTTAAAATGAGTTTATGATGATGGTGCGGTGACCGTGATGACTGTTTACAAGGGGTTACAAGGGATTAATGGGTTTATTTCTAGTAGGATTGACTACTGCAATGCGGTGTTCACTGGCTGTTCAAACTGTTCTTTATTCAGATGCCAGTTAATCCAAAATGCTGCTGCAAGAATTATTACAAGAAAATACGAACACATAACCCCAGTCCTCAAGTCCTTACACTGGCTCCCAGTTAAGTGTAGGGCAGATTTCAAAATCCTTCTTTTAACATATAAAGCATTAAATGGCTGAGGTCCGGCTTACTTGTCTGAACTTATGATGACTTACAAACCTGAGCGCACATTAAGATCTGAAGATGTCGGTCCGCTTAGGATTCCAAGGATTAATAAAATAACAGTGGGAGGTCGATTTTTTAGTTACAGGACCCCCTAAACTGTGGAGTGGTCTGCCTGCTACTATTAGAGATGCCCCTTCAGTCTCAGCTTTCCAATCCTGGCTGTAGACTCACTACTTCAGTTCAGCACACCCTGACTAGAGCTGCTGATTAACTGTGCAGACTGCATCTCTGTTGTCAGCCATTAGCACTAAAACATAAGGAATATGATAGTTATCATTTGCTACTAACCCTCCTCACCTGTTCTGTTTCACTTCTCAGTACTCAGATGTGCCACTTGGTGCCACTGCCCACCTGCCAAGTTGTTCTGCCTGCCATCTCTGATGGAGGATTGCAGGAATCGTCGGGTAGAGGGGTCCTTTCATCGGATTGGCTGGCCCAGCGCTGACTCAGCTGTGGAATGGCCAATAGGGGGAGGCAGCTTGATGGCCGAGGTCTCCAGGACTCTCTGAACAAATCCAAATTGTATTATGGGATATCATCTACTGTTGGATTCCACTCTGTACTTGTAATATTTCTATTGTACTATTATATTGTATTGAGGATGACTTGTGCTCTGCTCTGTGTATTGTGTTGTATTGACCACCTTTCTTTGACACCCACTGCATGCCCAACCTACCTGGAAAGGAGGTCTCTCTCTGAACTGCCATTCCCAAGGTTTCTTCCATTTTAATTTTTTTTGGGAGTTTTTTTTTGTCGTCTTAGAGAGCCAAAGCTGGATTGTCTGTCAAAAGGCAGGGCCTGTTAAAGCCCATTGCAGCACACCTTGTGTGATTTGGGGCTATACAAAAATAAATTGTATTGTAATGAATCGTATTGTTCAAGCGATTTTGTAATGGTAGTGAATCACTCAAAGAAGAGGAGAGATCGGGATGTCCTTCAACGTCAAAAAGTAAGCAAAATGATTCGATCAAACAGGTGATTGACTATTAGGGAAAGTTCTGAGGATCTGAACATCTCTTATGGTTCAGTTGAAAAACATGTTAACAACGGATTTGAACAAGACACTCGAATGTTTCTGTCAAATAAAAAACATCCCGGTGTGTCCTCGTCCGCCTTATTTACCAGGCTTGGCACCTTGCAACTTCCGGCGCTTCCCCAAAGTTAAAATGACCAGGAAGAGGACTTTGTGAAATAGAAAAATACAGATACCAAAGTATGAGATTGGAAAATAGGAATTAATGATCAGAACTGAAGTGCGTGCTAAGCAAAATGTCTATAAGTGCAAGTGCAACTTCCTGTTTTTTCCTAACAGACAAAAAACCACAAGTGACCAACTGATGAACTTTAAAATCAACTGATGAACTTTAAAAATGTTGATCCAAGCAAATTGTTGTAAAGATGTAATGTCTCAAAATTCTTGTGCAACTAAAGTCATAAGACAAAGCTTTGCCCTATAAAAGATTTAGGACACCGACTTCTCGGGGCAGATGAAGGGCAGGTGTCCTAGGACTGTGCTTCTCTGTCATTCTTACCTTTGCCTGGTGTGTATTAATAAAAGATTTTTTTACTAACTTTAATTATATCTCTCTGTCTTGAGTCACAAGAAACGACACTAGAGAAAAAGTGTCCACAACTTCCAAACAGCTTCAGAACGTAGCAAGAACGACGGGATAATACAGTGGCTTGCAAAAGTATTCGGGCCCCTTGAACTTTTCCACATTTTGTCACGTTACAGCCACAAACATGAATCAATTTCATTGGAATTCCACGTGAAAGACCAATACAAAGTGGTGTACACGTGAGAAGTGGAACGAAAATCATACAGGATTCCAAACATTTTTTACAAATAAATAACTGCAAAGTGGGGTGTGCGTAATTCTTCAGCCCCCTTTGGTCTGAGTGCAGTCAGTTGCCCATAGACATTGCCTGATGAGTGCTAATGACTAAATAGAGTGCACCTGTGTGTCATCTAATGTCAGTACAAATACAGCTGCTCTGTGACGGCCTCAGAGGTTGTCTAAGAGAAGATTGGGAGCAACACCACCATGAAGTCCGAAGAACACACCAGACAGGTCAGGGATAAAGTTATTGAGAAATTTAAAGCAGGCGTAGGCTACAAAAAGATTTCCAAAGCCTTGAACATCCCATGGAGCACTGTTCAAGCGATCATTTAGAAATGGAAGGAGTATGGCACAACTGTAAACCTACCAAGACAAGGCCGTCCACCTAAACTCACAGGCCGAACAAGGAGAGCACTGATCAGAAATGCAGCCAAGAGGCTCCATGGTGACTCTGGATGAGCTGCAGAGATCTACAGCTCAGGTGGGGGAATCTGTCCATAGGACAACTGTTAGTCGTGCACTGCACAAAGTTGGCCTTTATGGAAGAGTGGCAAGAAGAAAGCCATTGTTAACAGAAAACCATAAGAAGTCCCGTTTGCAGTTTGCCACAAGCCATGTGGGGGACACAGCAAACATGTGGAAGAAGGTGCTCTGGTCAGACTTTTTGGCCAAAATGCAAAACGTTATGTGTGGCGGAAAACTAACACTGCACATCACTCTGAACACACCATCCCCACTGTCAAATATGGTGGTGGCAGCATCATGCTCTGGGGTTGCTTCTCTTCAGCAGGGACAGGGAAGCTGGTCAGAGTTGACGGGAAGATGGATGGAGCCAAATACAGGGCAATCTTGGAAGAAAACCTCTTGGAGTCTGCAAAAGACTTGAGACTGGGGCGGAGGTTCACCTTCCAGCAGGACAACGACCCTAAACATAAAGCCAGGGCAACAATGGAATGGTTTAAAACAAAACATATCCATGTGTTAGATGGACACAAAGTCAAAGTCCAGATCTAAATCCAATCGAGAATCTGTGGCAAGATCTGAAAACTGCTGTTCACAAACGCTGTCCATCTAATCTGACTGAGCTGGAGCTGTTTTGCAAAGAAGAATGGGCAAGGATTTCAATCTCTAGATGTGCAAAGCTGGCAGAGACATGCCCTAAAAGACTGGCAGCTGTAATTGCAGCAAAAGGTGGTTCTACAAAGTATTGACTCAGGGGGCTGAATAAGTACGCACACCCCACTTTTCAGTTATTTATTTGTAAAAAATGTTTGGAATCATGTATGATTCTCGTTCCACTTCTCACGTGTACACCACTTTGTATTGGTCTTTCACGTGGAATTCCAATAAAATTGACTCATGTTTGTGGCTGGAATGTGACAAAATGTGGAAAAGTTACTTTTGCAAGCCACTGTAAGTGTGTGTTTGAAGTGAGGGAGGAGTATTTTGAGGAGGATTCATGGCTCTGTGTATTTACTGTAATCAATTTTTTATTTTATATAAACAGTCATCATATTTTTTGATCACACATTGTACAGTATGGGTGGCATGATGGCCCAGTGCTTAGCTTTTCTGCTTCACAGAGTGCAGGACTCGGGTTCAAATCCCAGCTCAGTCCCTGCCCTCTCAGTTGCTGTCATAACTCTTTAGATCTTTCAGTGACTCTAATGTGGTTAAGAGTTGCGTAAGTAACAGAGATTGAACAGGGGAAGACTGGAGAAGAGGCCAGCGAGGCAAACATATCCGTCTATCAGTATATAGCGCCTTTCACATTTGTATTCATTTGCCCCTGACTGAAAGGACGAGTGCATCCAACATAAACACACACACGGCAGTGCAAAATTAAGCATAGATGGATTTTTTTTTTCTTCTCTCTGGAAGTTTTCCTCCAGGTTTTTGGGAAAGGGGAGCGTCACTGGTCAGGGGGTGTGGAAACAGAGGGCAGGGGACATCAGGTGGGATGACTGGCATTTTGTATCAATTAGAATGGAATTCCGTAATTTAATACGTTCTTATTTTGTTATGGTGCTCGAGTGTGGAGACGCGTTACATGTAAGTGGGGGTCTCACTGCACTACATGAGAGCACTAGAACATGCAACAGAGATAAGACGGTGGGTGCCCTCTCCATGATCTGTTTTGTCACTCGTTTTGCATTTGGCTACGGTCAGTGTCACTACTGGTAGCATGAGGCCATACCTGGACCCTACAGAGCTGGCACAGGTAGTCCAACTTCTCCAAGATGGCAGGCACATCAATACGTGGCATTGCCAGAAGGTCTGCTGTGTCTCCCAGCACAGTCTCAAGGGCATGGAGGAGATTCCAGGAGACAGGCAGTGACTCTAGGAGAGCTGGACAGGGTCCCTCACAGAAGGTCCTTAACCCATCAGCAGGACCCACCGGTATCTGCTCCTTTGGCCAAGGAGGAACAGGATGAGCACTGCCAGAGCTTACAAAATGACCTCCAGCAGGCAAGCCACTGGTGTGAATGTTTCTGTCTAAACAAGCAGAAACAGACTTCATGAGGGTAGTCTGAAGGTCCGACCTCCTCTAGTGGGCATCGTGGAGCTCGGTTGGCATTTGCGGTAGAATAACAGAATTGGCAGGTCCACCACTGGCGGGCGCCCTGTCCTTTTCACCCTGAGCACACGTGACAGACGTGAAAGGGTCTGGAGAAGCCATGGAGAACATCATGCTGCCTGTGACATCATTCAGCGTGACCGGTTTGGTGGTCTCGCTTGGTCTGTGGTTTATATCCATGGAGGGACACATAGACCTCGACAGACTAGACACCGGCACCTTGACTGCCATTAGGGATCGGGATGAAATCCTTGGACCCATTGTCAGACCCTAAGATGGTGCAGTGGCTCCTGGGTTCCTCCTGGTGCTCGATAATGGCCGGCCTCATGTGGCGAGAGGATGAAGGAACTGATCCCATTGACTGGCCCTCTGAAACCCCACGCTCACTCGCCTGACCTCAATCCAATACACCAGCTCTGGGTGGGACATTATGTGCCAGTCCATCCGACACCTCAGACTGTCCAGGAGCCCAGTGATGTCCTGGTCCAGATCTGGTAAGAGATCCTCCAGGTCACCATCTGTCATTTCATCTGACATTGTCAGGCATTGGGTGGGGGGCATACAAACTACTGAGTACAATTTGGAGTTGAGTTGCTGCAATGACATTTTGGCCAAATGGACTCGCCTGCCTGTCCCATCATTGTTTCCCTTTGATTTTCGGGGTGTCTTTGATTTCGGCCCCCTCTCTGTCGGTTCATCATTTTCATTTCCATCCTTTCGTTCCTGACACATCACCATATCAGTCCATAACAGCAGAGATAGCAAGCAGGATTTTTTTCCCCATTGAGATCGGATTTGTTTTCAAAGTGCTCTTTTCATTTTTTGAGCAGTTTATATACAGTATGAAAGGCGCTATATAACAGATAGATAGTTCTCATTTCATTGACCCCCAGTGAAAGGCACTGCTCCAGCAGTAACATGGACAGACAGATGTGAGGAGCACGTCGCCATACTTTTCATCAGGTTGTCAAATTTGTGTTTTCATTCATTCATTCATTCATTATTTTCTTTTTCCCTGTTCTGTTGGTGTCTTTTTTGATGGCACTGGATGTCACCATTTTATGGAATACTGTGATGTCCACCACCATATTGTTTGCAGTGATGTCACCATCACAGTTGTAAGCAGGTGGCAGCAACTCGTCCCAAAGGATTGATGAGAACTGCCAGTGAGTCGAGGGTCCTGCACCATAGAAAGGATCTTGGAACAGGCAGAGGTTCAGTCGCACTTGAGGCTGTTGTCCCATGAGCCGGCCATCACGCCCCTCCAGTCTCCACGTTCCTGCTGACGGCGTGCAACTCTGTGCTCGTTGACGTCTTTGGCTTCCTTTACAGTTTCTCTCCAGGACAGACCCCCATTTTGAAGTGGTATTATGGGCTGTCTGTCTGTCTTCCTTAATCGCCTCTTGCTCACCATGTACAGTATGATGTTATCCAAATAAAGTTTCAGGGGGGCAGCGGCACAGTTTGTTCATTCACTGCTTTTCAATGGACAGAGAGTTTGGAAGTAATCGACAAAACTGGGGACACCTGCAGGAATTGTTAGCAAGACTTCATTCACTTCCATCGACGCAGAAAAACCGTCAAGTTGGTAGCCCAACACTTGTTTCTTTGAAAAGGCCATTTTGAAGGACCAAAAATGACACAACTTTTAAAATTTTGGTAACCTAAACCTTCATGTTTTGTTAAACTCACTCAGTTTACCACTTCAGGTAAGTCAGTCAGTCATTGTTCAACCAGCTATATCCTAACACAGGGTCACGGGGGTCTGCTGGAGCCAATCCCAGCCAGCACAGGGCACAAGGCAGGATGCCAGCCCACCGCAGGGCACACACACACCAAGCACAATTTCAGATGGCCAATGCACCTGACCTGCATGTCTTTGGACTGTGGGAGGAAACCCACGCAGACACGAGGAGAACCCGGGGTCTCCTAACTGCGAGGCAGCAGCACTACCACTGCGCCACCATGCCACCCGGTAATTCAGTAAACGTGAAATGAATAAAATTGCCATAAATCTGAACAAGTTGGGTTGTGGTGGTGAGGGTTCTAAAACCTTTGGTCGGTAGTGTGTATAGAAATTAAGGGATGTGGGTATGGTGGGCTTGGTGACACTTTATAATGCAGTGACCACTCGGTGTGTGCGTTACAATGAAAAGAGCCTCACATCTGCATTAAGTGAAGACCACAATCTGTACAGCTGTGTGAAAAAGTAAGAACACCCCACAGAAACGGTTGACTTCTCCGATATATTTGCGTAGGAGCGCAGTGGAGCTTCATGGAAACTGTGCCAATAGATACTTGAATACAAACACAAGGAAAATGTGCATTTTAAATCCATGATTCAAGTAAAATATCAATAGATTGAATGGCCTGGGTAGGGGGAGTAAGCCCACCCTTGGCCTCAGAAGCTGCTGTTGTCTCCTTTAGCATTACAATACACTACAATGATGGACGGATTAAAAGGCAGAAGTCTACGTGACCATCATCATCATCAAATCCTTCCGTGAGAACCCTAAATCCAAAGAGGACTGTTTCATTTATGTTAGGTAGAATGCCCAGAGGGGACTGGGTGGTCTAATGGTCTGGACCCCCTACAGATTTTATTTTTTTCTCCAGCCATCTGGAGTTTTTTTTGTTTTTTCTGCCCCCCCTGGCCATTGAACCTTACTCTCATTCGATGTTAATTAATGTTGATTTATTTTGTTTTTCTTATTGTGTCTTTTATTTTTCTATTCTTTATTATGTAAAGCACTTTGAGCTACTGTTTGTATGAACATGTGCTATAGAAATAAATGCTGTTGTTGTTGTTGTACACTACACTAGAATTTATTTTTGTATAGCCCAAAATCACACAAGGAGGGCTGCAATGGGCTTTAGCAGGCCCTGCCTTTTTGCAGATTACTGTAATTTTATCCACTAGATGGCAGCAGAATACCATCCTGAGAGTAACTTGGGCTTTACACCGTAAAAGCAGATCATTACACACCACTCTGACTCGGGCTTAACCGTAATTACAAAGAATTCCAAGCCCGTGTCACACTAGCCAAGGAGGTAAAGTGATGAAGAACGAAAAACAATAAGACAAGAAGTTGATAAACCACACTAAGAAAAAGAAGTTGTAACGGCCAACCTGTTACCCAGCTGGCAGCTACACCTCCAAGACCTGTGGCCTGGATAAATTGCTGAGGTGAATCTTTTAAAATCAAGCCGTACCTCTAACAAATACAATTTTTCCCACAACCGACGGATTAAACGTAGGAACACAAAAGCAGATATGTAAAATTAAGTGATTAATTATATGAAATGAAATAATAACAAAACAAAAAATACATCTTTCACACGAAAAAAATAAGTATATATACAGTACAGGCCAAAAGTTTGGACTCCCCTCCTCATTCAATTCATGACCATTTCCAGCACTCCATCACTCTCCTTCTTGGTCAGATAGCCCTTACACAGCCTGGAGGTGTGTTTGGGGTCCTTGTCCTGTTGAAAATTAAATGATCGTCCAACTAACCGGACTTCTGCACAACACAACTGCTGGTCCCAACCCCATTGATAAAGCAAGAAATTCCACTAAATAACCCTGAGAAGGCACACTTGTGAAGTAAAAACCATTTCAGGTGACTACCTGGTGAAGCTCATCGAGAGAATGCCAAGAGTGTGCAAAGCAGTAATCAGAGCAAAGGGTGGCTATTTTGAAGAAACTAGAATATAAAACATGTTTTCAGTTATTTCACCTTTTTTGTTAAGTACATAACTCCACGTGTGTTCATTCATAGTTTTGATGCCTTCAGTGAGAATCTACCAATGTAAATGGTCATGAAAATAAAGAAAACACATTGAATGAGGAGGTGTGGCCAAACTTTTGGCCCGTACTGTATATATATATATATATATATATATATATATATATATATATATATATATATATATATATAAAGATAAATGGATACGGAAATGCCAATGATCGTGAATTTGAGTCAGAGTATAAAACTGTCCTGAATATGGATGACTGTTCAACAGATACGAGGTGTGGCAGAAAAGTAATGAGACTGATTTTTTATTTACCAAAGTTTTTATTTTTTTCAAACATCAATGTTATCCCCTTCAAAGTAGTTCCCTTGGGCAGCTACACACCGATGGAGACGTTGTTCCCACTGTTGGTAGCAGCGCTGGAAGTCTTCAACCGGTATGGTCTTCAGCATGTCCGTTACACTCTTTTGGATGTTTTCTAAAGTCCCGAAATGACGTCCTTTGAGGACATTTTTCAGTTTAGGAAAAAGGAAAAAGTCACACGGACTGAGGTCAGGTGAATAAGGGGGCTGGGGAAGCACATGAATGCCTTTTGAGGTCAAAAATTCTGTTATGGAGAGGGCAGTGTGACATGGGGCGTTGTCATGATGGAGCATCCATTTGTCTGCAATGTCTGGTTTCACGCGAATGACCCTTTTTCTGAGCCTTTCAAGGGCGTCTTTATAAAAAAACTTGGTTGACAGTTTGTCCTGGAGGAACAAATTCTTTGTGGACGATTGTCAAAAAACAAATCAGCATTGATTTGATCTGCGATTTGCTCATTCGAGCTTTCTTTGGTCGAGGAGAGTTTGCAGTGTGCCACTCCTGACTTTGCCTCTTGGTCTCAGGATCGTACTCGTATTCAAAAATCCATGATTCATCACCTGTGATCACACGACTAAAGAAATCTTGCTCATTAGCGACTCTGTCAAGAAGATCAAGACGCTTGTTTTTTCGATTGTCCTTCTGCTCAATTGTGAGGTTTTTCGGCACAGACCTTCCGCATGTGCAAATGTTCAGTCAAAATTTGATGAACGGTAAATCTGTTCAAATTGAATTGTTCACTCAACATTCGTAATGTTAAACGACGGTCTGATCTCACAAGAGTGTTCACACGTTCGATGTTTTCATTGGTTTTCGAAGTTGAAGTCCTCCCTGAACGGTGTTCATCTTCAACGTGTTTTCTGCCTTCCAAAAATGATTTGTGCCAGCGAAAAACTTGAGCTCGGGATAAAGAATGTTCCCCATAGGCCTGTTTTAACTTTTCAAACGTCACACTTGCCGTTTAATGGCACAACGTTGCTCCAAATTCCGCTGTTCCATTTTGCGTGACGCACAACCAGAAACACAACTTCGCTAATAGCAGTCACAAAATCACGTAGTTAACGGAAGGAGTTGAAACTCGCACTGAGCTATGGGAGGGGACTGATACACGGGCTCTATCAAGGACAACAGCGCAGCGTTGCCAGATCGCTTGCAGTGTTGCCAGTCTCATCACTTTTCTGCCACACCTCGTAAGTGATTTGCTTGAATTTCCCGGAAAAATATGAAGCAACCTCAGTGTGAATCTTCGGCGGATGGTGGACAATGTAGTTCAACCCCGGGGTCCCTGGTGATGATTGAATCAATGCAAGTCCGGCAGAATGAAAAACAAACAGGATCCCAAAGCGCGATATAGAAACATAGCAGGTACTGGTGGTCTGTGGTCATGAATCGGGATCTCCGTCTTTCTCCTCCCCCTCTCTGTTCCCTCCTGATTGGCTACATAGTGATGAGCTGGCTGTACTTGATTAATTGTGAGCAGGTGCTTTCCATCTTGGGGCTGCGGTCTCCCTCCATCATCCGTCCCCCCTCTGCACTTACAGGGATGACATTCACGGACACACAAATGATAGACAGCAAACGAGACGATGGAAACAAAACGCACTAAGTACAAACATTGAAAACACTACACTATGTGGCCCTGCTACAAAGTAATGAGGTGTCTGAGCAGCAGACAACCACCATGGCTCATAGGCATGCAAGACAAAGTCCAGGATGCACAAGGCACAGCGACAATCGTGATGATCGCCACACAGTCAAAACTTCTAGCCACATGCAAGCATTGCTGTTGGATCCTTACATTGATGTTTCTTTGAAAACCCTTACTTAGTAAATGTGACCAGTAGGGGGCGTTGCAGCACCCCAAACCCAAAACACAGTACCAGCTTCAAACACCAACATTTATGTTACAAAACTACACTGACTGTTCTTTCTCTATGTCTAATATAACATAAAAACCACAAATGTTATCCTCCCTCTTTTCTCCCTGACGAGTGTCGTCCAGCTCCTCTCCTGACTCCGACTCGACTCGATTCTACTGAAGCAGAGCGGCTTCCTTGATCCAGGACCCGGGTGTAACTTCCGGTGCCATGACAATTCACTTCCGGGTGAGGAAGAAGCCTGCTGTGAAGCAGCAACCATTAATATCTTCAGAAACCCACCCACCGTGGCACCCAAGGAAACCTAACAAGGCTGACCCACGGGACTACAGCTCCCAGCATGCCTTGTGGGTATCCGTAGAGGCGCCATAACCCAGGGAACACGGCCATCTAGTGTTTCGGAGGAGTAAATAACTCAAGGTTAGTTGCATCCCCCTGTAATTCTATCGTACTGGCATCCCAGCTGGTTAAGGATCCTTTATGAAGACCTTTCGGGATGCCAGCATATCTATTCGTGTCCATCTCCTGGCTGAGGCAGGCACCACCTGACGTAATTGGTTGGTAAGGGTAAGGAATTTTGAACCAGCCCAGCCAGTTACATCAGCAATATGATGAATGTCAAGTTGTATTTTTTAACGTTGGAAACAAAAATTGCGTTACCGAAACGGAAAAGGTCTTCCTGTTCTAGATGATCCCCCACAAGTAATTAAATACACGAGGACTTCTATGGGCACTAAAGAAGTGTCAACAGCTCCTTCTCTTTAACTTATTTGTCATTTGCATTTTATTTAGGACCGGGGTTTCGCACGTTTCACGAGTGACTCAGTATTTCATTGCCAAAGTGCAACGGTGATCCGCGATCTGTTATGTTCGGACGCAGCCAGCAAGTTTAGCTTGAAACTTCAGCACGGACGTCAAATCTCCATCATGAACTCCAATTAGCTACAGACCTCCACGTCCAGCAGCTAAGAACGTCACACAAGAAAAAGTATGTGAAGCCTTTGGAATTCTCCCGGATTGGACTTCCCCGGATTTCTGCATGGATTCCTACCAAAAATGTGATCTGACCGTCAGGCAAGACACAACTCTGGGTAAACTCAACCTGACTAAACGAAGGACACGCACATCATTTAGGACTTCTCAGGTCTTTATGGAGAATGTGGAGTCAACACTCACAGGAAGTGACCCTTAGGATTTATGGCTTCTCTTCGGACAAAGGCATCTCAATGAAGGAGATGAGACACTTTAAATGGAGGCGCGCTCAGCCCAGGGTGCTGAAAAATCTCATCTCCTCAAAGAAGGCTGCTTAGTGTGGCCCATATCTCCATCCAAACATCCGTCACTGGACTCTAGAAGAGATGCATGAAAGAGAAGCACGAAGCTGGAAATCACTGCAAAGGCTTTGCTGCAGACCCGAGTCTTCATCGATTCACAGTCAGACGAGTGGAGAAAACTCACAACTGTATGAACTACCCTACTGAGGATTGGGCGTCCTGTGAAGGTCACTCCAGAAACACAAAGGACAAGGTTGAAAGAGGGGCAAAAGAACCCAAGGGTAGCAGCAAAAGACCCCCCCAGAAAAGTCAGCACAGTGTGACAGTCCGTCTTCACGTGTCCACCATTGGAACAACACTGAACAAGAATGGTGTTCATGGAAAGACACCAGGAAGGAAGTCACTGCTATCACAACAGCATAAAAATATTATAGCACCCCGTTTGCTGAAGACTGCTGGGAAAACATTCTGCAGACCAACCAGAGAAAAGCTGAACTATTTTGGGAATGCACAACATTACATTAGGACGAAAAAGGAGCAAAGGACACCAACCCAACTGTGAAGCAATGTGGACGGAGCATCTTGGTTTAGACCTGCCCTGCTGCCTCAGAACCTCTGAATGCCTTGAGAACATTGATGTTTTATTAGGAATCCTTACAGAAATCTTGGGAGTTCCAAAGGGCTCACTTTTTATTAGGAATCCATGCAGAAATCTTTGGAATTCCAAAGGGCTCACTCACTTTTTATTAGGAATCCAAGCATAAATCTTGGATATTCCAAAGGGGTCACTAACTTTTTATTAGGAATCCATGCAGAAATCTTGGAAATTCCAAATGGATCACTTTTTATTAGGAATCCAAGCAGAAATCTTGGGAATTCCAAAGGGGTCACTAACTTTTTACTAGAATTCCACACAGAAATCTTGGGAATTCCAAAGGGCTCACTAACATTTTCTTGCAACTGTTCCTCACTTGAGTTGGAATCGTCTGTCTAGGGAAGCAATGTCAGACACTTCATATTGTACAACATTGTATGGACACTACTAGTAGGTGCCATTACAGTCTATTCAGGCTCTTATTTCTGAATATGACTAAAATGTGCCAATCAAAGCCCTTTTGCAGCCTGAGGTGGGGCTGATGGACATCGCCCCTCATTGTCCATAGTCGGTATTTTTAGACTTCAAAGATCTTTTCTCCTTGCCATTCATAGCATGTGCCCCTTTACTTTCATAAATGTTACCAATATCTGGGGGTACTCACAGAAAGGGGCCTCCAAGTGCTCAAGGGCATAACAATGGCTGCTCCTCTGTGGCATCCGCCAAAACAGACTTCCAAATAGCCTCTCCAAAGTAACTTTGCATCAGGAGCGCTGTCAAATGGGTTTCCATGGCTGAGCCTAAGATCACCATATACAATGCAAAATGTCTTCAACTCGTGACTGTCTCACTTCCCGACTGTCTCACTTCCCAGCATAACAACAGCATCATTAAATTTGCGGACAATACCACTGTCACTGGACTGATTTCTGGGGGTGATGAATCAGCGTACAGGATGGAGGTGGCAGGCCTTGTGATGTGGCGTCAGGACAGTAATCTCTTTCTTAACACCAGCAAAATGAAAAAAAGATGACGATTGACTCATGGAGGAAGACAGGTCAGCACCCAATACTGTGCACTGGAGAGACGAAGGTGGAGAGAGCGGCCACATTTCAATTTCTTGGCATTAGCATCTCTGAGGATCTTCACTTGGGCCAACTACATCTCACACGTGGCGGGAAAAGCTTGGCAGCTTTTGTATTTTCTGAGAAGGCCGAGGACGTTTAGCACATCAGGCAACATCCTCAGCAACTCCAACAGATACACAATTGAGAGAATCGTCACAGTCTGCTTTAGGAACAGCACAGCACGGGACCGCAAGGCTCTACAGCGGCTGGTAAAATCAGCACAAAATTTCATTTGAACAGAACTCCAGCACTGGAGGACATCGATACCAGCAGAGAACTCAGGAGGGTCCGTAACATGAACTCTTATATGATATATATATATATTGATATGTCATACACACACATTTATTAGAAATTATCATAGTATTTAATGATGATAATCCAAGTAAATGTGGTATATCTGATTAATCTGTGGAAAGCACCTGGAGGTGCATGTATATGTATGATAAGCTGCTATATAAATAAAGATATTATTATTATTATTATTATTAAGTATTAAAACAACATAAATGTGTAAAGTCTTCACCACTGGCTTAAAACAAATCTATAAATTTTGCAATTGTGAAACTGAATACTAAACAAAACCCAGCTGCTCTGCTCATCCTGCACCTCAGCAGTTTGAAACCATCCTGCAAGATGAAAGGTGCCTGACTGCCCTTTAGGACAAAACACAGAAAACATGAAACAGACATCAGAGCTCCGAATGACAACTAAATAAGAGCCACTGACTACTAGTGACAAAAGGGCATGAAATCAATAGAACAGAAAGGCACTATATGATAGATAGATAGATAGATAGATAGATAGATAGATAGATAGATAGATAGATAGATAGATATGAAAGGCACTATATAATAGATAGATAGATAGATAGATAGATAGATAGATAGATAGATAGATAGATAGATAGATAGATAGATAGATATGAAAGGCACTATATAATAGATATAGATAGGATAGATAGATATGAAAGGCACTATATAATAATAGATAGATATGAAAGGCACTATATAATTAATAGATAGATAGATAGATAGATAGATAGATAGATAGATAGATAGATAGATATGAAAGGCACTATATAATTGAAAGATAGATAGATAGATAGATAGATAGAAAGATAGATAGATAGATAGATATGAAAGGCACTATATAATTGATAGATAGATAGATAGATAGATAGATAGATAGATATGAAAGGCACTATATAATTGATAGATAGATAGATAGATAGATAGATAGATAGATATAGATAGATAGATATGAAAGGCACTATATAATTGATAGATAGATAGATAGATAGATAGATATGATGAAAGGCACTATATAATAGATAGATAGATAGATAGATAGATATGAAAGGCACTATATAATTGATAGATAGATAGATAGATAGATAGATAGATAGATAGATGTGAAAGGCACTATATGATAGATAGCTAGATAAATAGATAGGTAGATGGAGTCATGAACAATGCCGCTCTTCCCCACCAGAGGGCGTTGTCATGGAGCACTATTAGCTACAGGCTCACTCCTCTATGGTGTTATTTGATTTAAAGCGCCTTTGCTGGTCTTCTCTGACTGCTGCCATTAGGCACTTTGACACTGGGGGCTTTTTTATTTAATGTAGCATTATGACCACCTGTGCATGTTAGGTAGAGGGGGACTAGTGTTGCTAGCCTCAATTCATTTTAGCACTTCGAGGAGGGGGAAGGGGTAGTTTTTTTGGGGTTTTTTTGTATTGGTGGATTATGGGGAGCTTCCTGTTATTTCCAAGAATGACTCAGTTTATTGGATTCTGGGTAGGTGTGCATGTGGCACGCTGGCATTGCTTCTAATCACATGCCCGAGTGAATGACATTTGCCTGTCAAAATGGTGGCTGCCACCCACCTGGGTCACTCAAGTTCTCAGTGCTAGCCTGTGGCGGTTGAGCGGCCCGTCACACTGAGTCTATTTCAGTCGAGCCAACAGCTGGGTGCCTGGCATAGATTTGTCAAATAAACCCTCATACCAGCTAAAAGGTCAGCACGGCTAAAATTAGAGGCAAAGAGCAGAAGGTCACAGCGCAAAGGCGGCCAAGAGAAACACACACCGAGTCGAAGGCGATGGCAGGTCCACAAGAAGAAAGGTGGAGGGAGGGGGTGGGGGGGTTGTGGGCTCACTTTTGCCCACAACATGAAAGCCTTGCCCATGCCCAGTCACGGTGCCCTCCCTTTGCAGGAGTCCCAGGCCCGTAGAGGCCATTGTGTTGCTGGCTGTCCACACTGTTGTTAGAGTAATCCTCCTATCGCCCATCACTTCATTGCCTTGTCAGTGAAAGGTGCTATATAGCCATAAACAGCACCCACCACATCATCAAAAGCCCACAATTTGAAACAATAAAACTTTCCTCACCTTGTGCATCTCCTCCAGAGGTCAGCACCGCGATGGCCCTGCCCACCCCGAGGGTGGTGGCATCCTGCTGCTTCTCGCTGGGGTTCGACATGTTGGCAGCACCTGCAAGACAAAGCAGAAAGGCAGCCGAGAGTGAGACGGGGCAGAGAGGAGCTGCCGGCTGCACGTTGACCACTTGCAATCTGGGAAACAGACGTGGTGTGTGTGTACGTGTTCAGGGGGTGGTCACGCCACAAGGGTATCTGCTTTCAGGAACTAAAATTAATCCGACTGTCACGCCGGCCTCCGCAAAACACACATTATGGCTGCAGTGCCAGTTTGGACTCTCGAATACGAACGACTCGCACCCAAATCACCACAGAAAGTGTTGCTTACTAAGTGGCACATCTTGATGCCAGTCCACAGAGGCTTCTGGGTAGATTATGGACGTCAACCACCATGGCAGCCAAACCTGCCCTTCATGCCTTTAGTGTGCCAAGCCACCTGCTGGCAGATCCATTTTACAAGTCAGTAAGTGATTCTCACAGCAAAGTGGTGGAATCTGCTGGCCATTGGGATTCGGGGCAGTGCTGTGAAAAAGTCTCAACCGACTCCCCTTTTGTATGTTTGTCACAATAAATGGCTTCAGCTCTTTCAACAAAGCAGTAAACAAAAAGGAACGGAGTAAACATTTACAGCCGTGTGAAAAAGTAAGTGCATCCCATGAAACGTTTTCCAGCAAACGGCATGTGGACATATTGAGATCTGATCCTCATTTAAATGGGATCTTTAGATAAAGGTGAACAAAAAACTCCGCAATAACAACAATGAATTGACATACATTTGGATCTGTGGAAAAAGTGCACCCCTTGTCCGGCTCTAAACAGCTGGCAATGCCCCCTCAAATTGGTGTTTCACCATCTTGCAGTCTTTGACATCGACTGGTTGCCAATTTTCCACACACCTCCACGCAGACTTCTTTGAGCTGTGTGATGCTTTGATGGGGGTCTTGGGTGAATAACTCATTTCAGCCCCCGCAACCACCAGCATGTCAAATCTGGGCTGTAACTTGACCTTTCCAGAACCTTCCATCTCTTCCTTTTCAGCCACTCCATGGTGGATTTTGCGTTTAAGTTCATTACCATGCAGCAAGGCCGACTCTCAAGTGGGCTTCAGTCTTCTGACAGGTGGTCTCACATTATCCTCAAGCCCCCTTCTAGTGCACGGAAGAATTCCTAGTGGATTTTATGATGGTGAGCTGACCAGGCCCTGATGTAATGTAGCATGGCAGCCCCAAACCAGAACATCTCCACCACCAATGAGCTTCATAGCTGGGGTCAAGTTCTGTCTTTAGAGGTCCACCTTGCTGGTCTTCCTGTGCTGTGGCCAAACAACTTTATTTTTGCCTCACGTGTTCAAGGCTCTTTGTTCCACAAATCCGGGTTTTGGCCAAGGCGCTCATGGGCAAATGCTACACCGTACAACTGCACCAATTTAAATTAACACTGAGCTGTTAGAATCCAATATTTCAGAACACCCTGCTATGGTAGAAACACTAGCAAGAAACATTTATGAGTAACCAGGGGAAAAGAAGAAAACTAAAGGCCAAAGTTTCAAACTGGGAAGTCAACTGTATTGCATTTAATATTCCAACAGATGGCACATCACAAACATGTGTAGTGATGAAATGTTATTCCAACAGATGGCAAAAACATTTGTAGTACTAAAATACATTGTGTTTGTCGTTCCAACAGATGGCGCATTATTACAAACATTTTTAATAACAGCACTGCATTTGTAATTCCAACAAATGGCCTCACAAACATTTACAGTAATAAAAAGCATTGCAGTTTGCATTCCAACAGATGGCACATCACAAACATGTGTAGTGATGAAAGGCATTGCATCTATCATTCCAACAGATGGCACATCACAAACATGTGTAGTGATGAAATGTTATTCCAACAGATGGCAAAAACATTTGTAGTACTAAAATACATTGTGTTTGTCGTTCCAACAGATGGCGCATTATTACAAACATTTTTAATAACAGCACTGCATTTGTAATTCCAACAAATGGCCTATCACAAACATTTACAGTAATAAAAAGCATTGCAGTTTGCATTTCAACAGATGGCACATCACAAACATATGTAGTGATGAAAGGTATTGCATCTATCATTCCAAAAGATGGCACATCACAAACATGTGTAGCAATTAAATGTATTACTAGAAATGTTTGTAGTGCATCATCTGTTGGAATGACAAATGCAATGCATTTTATTATTCCATGCATTACAAAATAGATTCCAACAGATGGCGCACGAACTAAACTACAGTTTCAAACTGGAAAGTCAACCACAGGTAACCAATGCCAAAACAAAATGTCTGATTTAGTATAGGCCCCCCTAACTCGGGGTGTTCATAAGAAAGGTGATGATGCACCTCATGAGGAAGGTGTAAATCATCAACAAGTAGAGTTACATGCAATATTTAAAATGTTAAAGTGTGAGCTTCAATTGAAATGTTTACAGTTGAAATATTCTCAGTTCTAACAGAAATTCATGTTTCACCCTCTGACAAGTCCATAGAGGACTAGTAAAGGATCAACAGTCCAAAATAATGTCACAAAAAGTAATCAGTGACCTTGAAACTGTCTCAAACGACACCCCACATGCCTAGGTCTGAACGTTGTCATTTTTAACCTTCTCTCAGAGGCTCTTAGAGGGGCTAGGACCACCAGTAAACTGTCAGATATCAAAAATGTGATCATCAACCTCAAAATAGCATAAAACAACCCTCCACATGTCAATATTACCAGTCATTTTTTTTATTTTTGTGAAAAGCAGTAACTTTAACCCCTTGTATGCCATTAAGAGGTCGGCTGATGTGGCTTGCACAACTTCAATTCAATGCCCTTTATTACTACAAATGTTTGTAATGTTCCATCTGTTGGAATGACAAATGCAACGCAGATATGAACGGCATTATATCGAATATACGGCATTATTCTGTATACTGTATCAGATAAATAGAAATGAAAGGCACAATATAAAAGATATTGCATTATATCAGATAGATAGGTGAGCTAATATGAAAGGCACTATATAATAGATATGGCACTATACCGGCCCAACAGGTCCACCTCAGATGCCATCGTGGACGCATTACATTATTCCCTCTCCCATCTGGAGAACAAAGACTCCTACATCAAGTTGCTCTTTGTTGACTACAGCTCCGCCTTTAACACGGTTATCCCCCACAGACTGTCTGCACTTGGCCTGCACCCCACCCTCTCTGACTGGCTCCTAGACTTTCTGACTGGTAGGCCCCAGTCTGTCAGGATTGGTAATAGGATTTCAGCCACCATTATCACAAACACAGGCACCCTACAGGGATGCGTCCACAGCCCCATCCTCTACACCCTGTTCACCCAGGACTGTGTCACTTCCCACAAATATAACATCATCCTAAAGTTTGCAGATGTCACCGCAGTGATTGGACGCATCACTGGTGGGGATGAGGTGTCCTACAGGAGGGAGGTAGACAGTCTGGCGTCATGGTGTGAGGACAACAACCTCACCCTCAACACAGACAAGACAAAGGAGATGATAGTGGACATGAGAAAGGAGAGGAGACCTCACCGGCCACTGCTCAACCGAGGGCTTGAAGTGGAGAGGGTGAGCAACATTAAATACCTGGGTGTCTACATCAGTGAGGACCTCAGATGGGCACTTAACACCACACAGCTGGTCAAGAGGGCTCCACAGCGGCAGTACTTTCTGAGGAGGCTGAGGAAGTTTGGTATGTTGACTAAGATCCTGGGCAACTTTAACAGCTGCATTGTCAGGAGCATCTTGACCAGCTGCATCACCGTGTGGTACGGCAACACTACTGTGATGGACCGCAAACGCCTGCAGATGGTGGGAAAGACTGCTCAGAAGACTGCAGAGTCCACAGGAGAACTGCCTCAATCCTCAGGGAGGGACCCCACCAAACCTCCAACACGAACTGTTCACACTTCTACAATTAGGCAGGAGGTATAGGAGTATGAAATGCAGGACTTCCAGGCTAAAGGACTCTTTCTTTCCCAAGGCCACTAGACTCCTAAAAAACTGACTGGAGTTTACAATCATGGTTCACCTCATTCTGTTTACCTCACACAACTGTATTTGACTTGTCCATCACACACCTAGCTGCACAATTACACTTTATACTTCTATTCTGTTTTTATACTTTATGCTGCCTCTGTTACTTATTATCTATCTGCTACTTATTATTTATGTTTATCTTTATACGTTGGTTTTGTCATTTGGTGTGGACAGCAAAGAAAGAATTTCATTGTACATGACAATAAACTTTGAACTTGAACTTGAATGGCGCTATGTATTTGGTAGATCAGATAGACAGATTGACATAAAAGGCACTATAAGCTATGGAGAGAGCAAGATAGGTAGAATTATATATGGCTATCCAATCTGATTTTATTTTTTAAAAAAATAAGTTTTTCTAAATATATTAATCATTGTTTTACAGCGCCTCTCACAGCCAGTACTGTCGTGACATTTAACGGTACTTCGCAGTTCAGACACATATCCTTGTTTGAATAGCGCCCCCCAGACTGAGGTGGGGGGCGGTAATGCAGTGAAAGGTTCAAGTCCGCTTTGCGCAGTAAGAACTGCTACGCATTTTACCGCAAGACGCTTCTGTGAGTCCCCGCCATTAGAGAGAACCCCCCAGCTTATGGCTCTTATTACTCGCCGCCCCAGGACGGTGTTTGTTTGTATGTCTTATATATTCTCGTAAGTCGACCTCTAGAAAGGTGGGCTATAGCCGGGGTCCCGGGTTCAATTAAACCTGGACAGATCTTTGCTTTTAAGTGAATTGAAGTTCAGTAAAGGCAGCTAAAATCACAAATCAAGAGCTGGTAGTGCCTCGAAATGTAGACATTTCGGCTGGGGTCTCATTTGACCTCCAGAAGGTGGGGTGGGTCATTGCTCACCTGACCCACAAATGTCCTTTCAGAGCGCTCATTTGGACAGGTGTCTCCCATCAGCCCCTCTAATCTCCCGTCAGTTTGAACAGTTAGTTCCACGCCCGGCACCGGCAACAGTCGGACTGCTCAGTGACTTTAAAGCAGTTCACGCGCCCCCTCTGATAAAGCCACCCACCTGCTGGCGGATCCAGAAGTGCCGGCTTCCTCCTCGAGCGAAAGAGTCCCGCAAAGAAGTGGAGCGCGAAACCGGCGGCGAGAGCTGCGAAGAGCACAAGACCGACAGAGAGCGCGACCTGCCCGGGATCCCACATCAAGAGGAGCCGGTCCACGGGCGCTCTCCCATCACCCCCAAGGGTTGCTTACGTCGGCAGTCCCCGCCCCTCCGGCGAAGCGCCAGCAAGTGTCCCGCTAAAGGTTGGTAGAGTTTCTCATCCAAGAAGACGGCTGTCCTCTCCTGAACTCAATCTGGTGCAAAGATACTCGTCATCACGAACGAGAGACTTTTTTGGTTTTATCCATCTCAGGATTAAAGGCTAGAAAAGTCAGGAACCTTAGACGGGACGCCGGCGCAATAACACTTTAAATAGTGGATCGGTTTAGAGCCAGGGGCATTTGTGGGATTTGCCAGAATCAGGACCTTAGCTGTTCCTGTGGCTGTCGCGTGCTGTTAAACATGGGGATAAAAACATGAAGACCGGGGAGTCGTACGTAACCGGGATGGGGTGGTGGGGGGCTATAGTGCATATGATATAAAATAAGATCTGGGGCTTGCCACTAGACTCTTAAAAAAAATGCCAAAGCGGTTTGTAATGGGCGATGCCAAAAGAGAACCATTTTTGGTTCCAGAAAGAACCAATTAACATAATAAACTATGATACCATACTTCTACAATATCAGTGGGGTGCTTATGTTTTCGCTATATGAAATAACACAAGTTCACATCAGGTTTTCTAGATCTGATCGCCTACTATACGTTATACTCTTTTCTTCACATATTTGGAGCTTTTTCAACGATCTAAGAACCAACTTCATATGAGGAAGTCTTTCCAGTTTGAAATGGTTCTTTGTCACAAAGGACCAATACGAGGAACCACATCGCCTAGCAAAATGCCATTAAGGAGACCATTTTAAGAGTGTAGATCAGTGGCTTAAGTCCCCGACGCAGCATTTAGTTTAACCTGGGGAACTTAGACGTGTACATGACGAGAGCTGTTCAAGCCGGTCAATCCATTAGGAGATATATCGGTCGTCACCATCTGAAGGACGCCATTATTTAAAAGTTAAGGGGCGCATACTCCGGACACCGAGGGGGGTCCTCACCCACGCCCAAAAGACATCGATTTCTGACGATACCGAGTGGACGCTGTTAGTGGCTGGGCGCCGTTTATTTAAGTAAAAGTGCGCGCGTTCCTTTAAAGTTCGCTGCATATGGACGAAGGGGCGCGCGCTCCGGGCTTACAGTTCTCTTTAACCTTCACCGGCCCCGGGTTCAAGTCCGGGACGCACCAGCTGTAGGAGTCAAGCGCGGTTCAAAAAAACAGCACTCTGAAATTACAGGACGATGAGTCAACATGCGAGCTTTAAATAGTCGAGTCCCTTTGCTCTTGCTTATAAATATCTTATCTTACGTTTATATCATATACATCACTTTATATATGGATAATGTTTCAATCTGTGAATTTCCCCTTGGGATTAATAAAGCATCTATCTATTGATATCTCTCTCTCTCTCTCTCATATATACATATACTGTACAGTATATATACTGTATATATATTTATACTGTACAGTACATATACTGTATATATATGTATGTATATATATAATAGAGAGAGAGAGAGAGAGATACAGATATCACTTTTTGATTGTGTAAAAAAATACGTATGCGACAAATGAGCGCAAAGTAGTCATTACGGCGCTGGAAGTCAAATCTTTACGTTGTGGGTTCAAATCCTCCATCTAGCACTGTGTGACAATGAGTAAGTCACTTCACCTGTCTGTAATAGAAAGGAGAGAGCGGTTGAGAGGATGCGCTGATTTTACAGAGCGTTGCCGCACTCGCACCACACGACAAACTACCCGGATTGGGACCCGAGTGCAGTCTTGCAACGGGTGTAATAGAATTGGATAACAAAAGAAATAGAACCCTATTGTATGTCAAATGTTGTAAGTCGCCCTGGACGAAGGCGTTAGCTAATGATAATATAATGCCTTTCATATGTATATACTGTTTAGTGCCTTTCATACTCATCTACGTACATAGTGCCTTCTAATCGAGCCATCTATCAATTATGTCAGGCAGGGCTTTGGATTTTAGGCTCTGATGATGTGGGTGACACAGTGTGACCCTGAGCAAGTCACTTCACTTGAATATGCTCAAGCAAAAAAGGAAGAGGATGATGGGAGCATGCGCTGATAGCGCGTTGCCACTCCCGCCACACAACGAACTACCTGGATTGGGACCCGATTACAGAGGGAGCGACACCTCAGCACCAAACTGAACACTGGGAGTTTTTTGGGGTTTTTTTATGGTGGCTGGTGTGCCAGTCCTGCCATCAACCCCAAGTTTTCCCTGCAAGTTGGAAGACCTGCTTGCAGGGCTGAATGCAGATTAACGTCATACTCAGGATGGAGCAATTGCAGGTTAAGGGCCCTGCTCAAGGGGCCAGCAAAGTACAAACACTTCATCTGATTGTGCGCCAATAAAAATCAATGCAATCGATTGTATCTCAAAAAGTTGTAAGTTGCCTTGGATAGAGGTGTCAGCCTAATATTTAATAATATTAATTATCATATTTAATAAATGTTCAAATTAATCTACCTATATTGTGCCTATCTATACTATATACGAGGTGTGGCAGAAAAGTAATGAGACTGGCAACACTACAAGCGATCTGGCAACGCTGCGCTGTTGTCCTTGATAGAGCACGTGTATCAGTCCCTCCCATAGCTCAGTGCGAGTTTCAACTCCTTCCGTTAACTACGTGATTTTTGTGACTGCTATTAGCGAAGTTGTGTTTTTGGTTGTGCGTCACGGAAAATGAAACAGCGGAATTTGGAGCAACGTTGTGCCATTAAACGGCAAGTGTGTATGACGTCTGAAAAGTTCAAACAGGCCTATGGGGAACATTCTTTATCCCGAGCTCAAGTTTTTTGCTGGCACAAATCATTTTTGGAAGGCAGAAAACACGTTGAAGATGAACACCGTTCAGGGAGGCCTTCAACTTCGAAAACCAATGAAAACATCGAACGTGTGAACACTCTTGTGAGATCAGACCGTCGTTTAACATTACGAATGTTGAGTGAACAATTCAATTTGAACAGATTTACCGTTCATCAAATTTTGACTGAACATTTGCACATGCGAAAGGTCTGTGCCAAAATGGTGCCGAAAAACTGCCCTCTCCATAACAGAATTTTTGACCTCAAAAGGCATTCCTGTGGTTCCCCGCCCCCTAATTCACCTGACCTCAGTCCGTGTGACTTTTTCCTTTTCCTAAACTGAAAAATGTCCTCAAATGACGTCATTTCGGGACTTTAGAAAACATCCAAAAGAGTGTAACGGACATGCTGAAGACCATACCGGTTGAAGACTTCCAGCGCTGCTACCAACAGTGGGAACAACGTCTCCATCGGTGTGTAGCTGCCCAAAGGAACTACTTTGAAGGGGAGAACATTGATGTTTGAAAAAAAATAAAAACTTTGGTAAATAAAAAATCAATCTCATTACTTTTCTGCCACACCTCGTAGTACTTTTCATATCTATCTATATAGTGCCTTTCACATGCATCTGCTATTTAGTGAGTTTCATACCTATCTATCTACAGTCATATAAAAAAGTTTGGGAACCCCTCTCAGCCTGCATAATAATTGACTCTCCTTTCAACAATAAAGATAACAGTGGTACGTCTTTCATTTCCTAGGAATATCGGACTACTGGGGTGTTTTCCGAACGCAGATTTTTAGTGAAGCAGTATTCAGTTGTATGAAATGAAATCAAATGTGAAAACTGGCTGTGCACAAATGTGGGTCCCCTTGTCATTGTGCTGATTTGAATGCAAGTCACTGCTCAATGCTGATTACTTGCAACACCAAATTGGTTGGATTAGCTTGTGAAGCCTTGGACTTCATAGACAGGAGTGTCCAATCATGAGTGGTAAAAGGTATTTAAGGTGGTCAATCGCAAGTTGTGCTTCCCTTTGACTCTCCTCTGAAGAGTGACAGACAGCATGGGATCCTCAAAGCAACTCTCCAAAGATCTGAAAACAAAGATTGTTGAGTCTCCTGGTTTAGGGAAGACTACAAAAGCATCTCAGAGGTTTAAACTGTCAGCTTCAACTGTAAGGAATGGAATCAGGAAATGGAAGGCCACAGGCACAGTTGATGTTAAACCCAGCAGGTCTGGCAGGCCAAGAAAAATACAGGAGCGGCATATGAGCAGGATTGTGAGAATGGTTACAGACAACCCACAGATCACCTCCAAAGACCTGCAAGAACATCTCGCTGCAGATGGTGTATCTGTACATCGTTCTACAATTCAGCACAATTTGCACAAAGAACATCTGTATGGCAGGGTGATGAGAGAAAGCCCTTTCTGCACTCACGCCACAAACAGAGTCGCTTGTTGTATGCCAATGCTCATTTAGACAAGCCAGATTCATTTTGGAATAAAGTGCTTTGGGCTGATGAGACACAAATGGAGTTATTTGGTAAGAACAAAAGTGCTTTGCATGGCAGAAGAAGAACACTGCATTCCAAGAAAAACACCGCTATCTACTGTCAGATTTGGTGGAGGTTCCATCATGCTGTGTGTTTAGTTCAGGGACTGGGGGTCTTGTTAAAGTCGAGGGTCGGATGAATTCAACCAAATATCAAGATATTCTTCAGGATAATGTTCAAGCATCAGTCACAAAGTTGAATTGCACAGGGGTTGGATATACCAACTAGACAATGACCCAAACCACAGTTGGAAATCTACAAAGGCATTCATGCAGAGGGAGAAGTACAATGTTCTGGAATGGCCGTCGCAGTCCCCTGACTTGAACATCATCGAAAATCTATGAGATGACTTGAAGCAGGCTGTCCATGCTCGGCAGCCATCAAATTGAAGTGAACTGGAGAGATTTAGTAATGAAGAATGGTCAGAAATACCTCCATCCAGAGTCCAGACACTCATCAAAGGCTGCAGGAGGACAGCGTCGAGAGGCTCAAAGGAGCAAAAGGAGGCTCAACTCAGTATTGATGTCATATCTCAAATGTATGCACCTGTCTAATTTTGTTATGAAGCGTATTGCATATTTTCTGTTAATCCAATAAATTTAATGACACTGCTGAAATACTACTGTGTCCATAAGGCATGTCAGATATTAAAAGGAAGTTCAGCCAATGAGAAACAAAAATCCAAAGAATTTAGAGGGGTTTCCAAACTTTTTCATATGACTGTATATAGTGCCTTTCATATCTTTCCCAAAGTTTTTCAAATGACTGTATATGGTGCCTTACACAGCTACTATAAAGTGCCTTTCTTATCTATCCATCTACTGTATGTGGTGTAGTGATTACAGCTTTGGACTTCAAACACTGAGGTTGTGGGTTCAAATCCCACTACTGACACCATGTGTCTATGAGCAAATCACTTCACTTTCCTGTGCTCCAATTGGAAAAATAAAAGAAATGAAACTGATTGTGTCCTAGATGGAAGTAGCCTTATATAAAGGCGTTAGATAAGTAATAAATAATACAACTCATTGCACTGAACATGTAAAGTATACCGACGCATTTTTTCATGAGCTATAAACAACAAGCCAGAAAAGGTCTACGATACCCCACTTTTTCATCCCGATTTTGACGGGAAAGAGCCGAAGCTTTGAAAACAGCGACATCTGGTGGATTTCACGAATCATTGCAGCCATGCGATCGACACAGCCTTGGTATTCCTCCCCCTGGTTGATCGGGTAGGTGCACTAAAAGGCTAAAAGCCCAAGCACGTTCTCTGTTTTCATTGTAGTCTTTTGATAATTATGGTGTCATTTCTAGTTAAGATGTCATGTGTTGCTGCTATGAATATTGTGGCACGGCAGCCATGCTCGCCTGCGCGGATGGTTTAGAAGGATCTCTTCCTGCTGTCGCACTAGTTGGAGTTCATTGGAGACTTTGTCTAGCTTTGCCGTTTTTCTAGACTCCCCTGCTGCCAGCTCTAAAGCTGTTCATTATATGATGGAATGCCAACTAGTATTGCTGATGACTCCGCCCCCGGGTAGATGGAATACGCTGTTACGATAACAATTTAAACTACAAAACTCCATAGTCACCGCCGATGATTCGGTTATGGCATGTGACAGCTTTTCCATTCAGTTGGATTTTTGCTGTGAGACAATGTAAAAAATTAATATTTTTCCAGTAATGTTTTCAGAATGAGAGAATAATAATGGAGTTTGGGAAATGTGCTTGTGCAACTGGTTTATCATATTTCTTATATTTATATAATGCCTTGCTCACTACAAAAAGCGCTTCACATAGTGCATGGGGGCCACTGCAACCTCCACCAACACCCACCTGGATGATGCCACGGGTGCCATTTTACATTAGTCCGCTCACCACACATTTTCCAGTGAGAGACTGGGGATGATTAGTGGGCCAGGATGACCAGGCCATGGTGATCAATGTTGCCTGTCCATTGAGATACATCCTACTCTTTTTGAAAGATTTGTGTAGAAATGTAGAAAACACGTCAGGGATGCTAGGTGCTTAAAAATGTAAAGCCCAAAAAAATCTTTAAACATAACAAATCTGCCCTAAAATAGCCCGATGTACACAAAAAATGGCACACCAGAAAGTGATGGGCAGCGTCGAGAGCGAGAGGAGAAAGGGTATACTGTACATGCCATCAAAGATGGGGGAGGTCCCTCCTCTGAGGTACTGGAGAGAGATAGAATGGGTTCTCCATAGGTTCCTCTTCGGTGATTTCGCAACGATAAAGTACCCACTCAGAGAAATGGGTGCCAAATGGAGGAAAACATCGTGATAATGCGAAAGACGGTCGTTATACGTGACAAATAATCCAAAATACCGTATTGTTTTTTTTAAAGAGTAGCCCTTTTTTTTTTCGCGGATGCCAATGAAAAAAAAGCCCAATTGGACGGGAAAACAGCGGACCTGTAGTAGCCTATAGTAGGCTGGAATATTAATTGACGGGTTGCAAGTTCAAGTACAGAAAAGTGAGTAGTACAGCACGACATTTACTTTATTGTCCCACAACGTCTGTAACCTCAATTTACTTCAATACCTCCTTTGTTTACGATACGAGCGGAGGTTTCATATCCCCTCTCTTAGCCGGTGGAACATCGCAGAGCTGTGTAGCAGTCACAGCGCGGCAGGCGCTTCAGTTGAAGCTTCGGACGTCATCAGTCACGTGGTGGTTAACGCTTGGCTACTGCTTCATTAAAGCGATGCAAGTTTCGACGCCTCGATATCAAACGTCCCACCCCTAAGATAAGAGCGGGATGACATGTATTGGAAGTGCAAATTATGTACAGGTGCTGGTCATAAAATTAGAATATCATGACAAAGTTGATTTATTTCAGTAATTCTATTCAAAAAATGAAACTTGTATATTAGATTCATTCATTACACACAGACTGATGTATTTCAAATGTTTATTTCTTTTAATTTTGATGATTATAACTGATAACTAAAGAAAGTCCCAAATTCAGTATCTCGGAAAATTAGAATATCAATTAAGACCAATGCAAAAAAAAGGATTTTTAGAAATGTTGGCCAACTGAAAGGTATGAACATGAAAAGTATGAGCATGTACAGCACTCAGTATTTAGTTGGGGCTCCTTTGGCTTGGATTACTGTAGCAATGCGGCGTGGCATGGAGTCGATCAGTCTGTGGCACTGCTCAGGTGTTACGAGAGCCCATGTTGCTCTGATAGTGGCCTTCAGCTCTTCTGAATTGTTGGGTCTGGCGTATTTCTATGGGGTTAAGGTCAGGCGAGTTTGCTGGCCAATGAAGAACAGGGATACAATGGTCCTTAAACCAGGTACTGGTAGCTTTGGCACTGTGTTCAGGTGCCGGGTCCTGTTGGAAAATGAAATCTGCATCTCCATAAAGTTTGTCAGCAGCAGGAAGCATGAAGTGCTCTAAAACTTCCTGGTAGACGGCTGCGTTGACCTTGAACCTCAGAAAACACAATGGACCAACACCAGCAGATGACATGGCACCCCAAACCATCACTGACTGTGGAAACGTTACACTGGATATCAAGCAACGTGGATTCTGTGCCTCTCCTCTCTTTCTTCCTCCAGACTTTGGGACCTTGATTTCCAAAGGAAATGCAAAATTGACTTTCATCAGAGAACATAACTTTGGACCACTCAGCAGCAGTCCAGTCCTTTTTGTCTTTAGCCCAGGTGAGACGCTTCGGACGCTGTCTCTTGTTCAAGAGTGGCTTGACACAAGGAATGCGACAGCTGAAACCCATGTCTTGCATACGTCTGTGTGTGGAGGTTCTTGAAGCACTGACTCCAGCTGCAGTCCACTCTTTGTGAATCTCCCTCACAGTTTTGTTTCACAATCCTCTCCAGGGTGCGGTTATCCCTATTGCTTGTACACTTTTTTCTACCACATCTTGTCCTTCCCTTCGCCTCTCTATTAATGTGCTTGGACACAGAGCTCTGTGAACAGCCAGCCTCTTTAGCAATGACCTTTTGTGTCTTGCCCTCCTTGTGCCAGGTGTCAATGGTCGTCTTTTGCACAACTGTCAAGTCAGCAGTCTTCCCCCTGATTGTGTAGCCTACAGAACTCGACTGGGAGACCATTTAAAGGCTTTAGCAGGTGTTTTAAGTTCATTAGCTGATTAGAGTGTGGCACCAGGTGTCTTCAATATTGAACCTTCTCACAATATTCTAATTTTCCGAGATACTGAATTTGGGACTTTCTTTAGTTATCAGTTATAATCATCAAAATTAAAAGAAATAAACATTTGAAATACATCAGTCTGTGTGTAATGAATGAATCTAATATACAAGTTTCATTTTTTGAATAGAATTACTGAAATAAATCAACTTTGTCATGATATTCTAATTTTATGACCAGCAACTGTATTGAAGTGAGTTCTGCTCTGATAAATATCCTGGAAAAATAATCCGTTTATTTTTTTGAACTCTGTATATTATAAATTGCGCCAAAAGTACAATAATCAACAAGAACATAAATCAAGAGAAACAAAGCCTATTGGAATCATACATGAAACAAACAGCACCATCTACTGGTATGAACTAATACTAGGCAATGTATCACAGTGCATATGACGTGTTGAAACACTTTTTGCAACATCGTGTGACCGAAGGTGCTGTGATTTAACGGGATTATAGTTGACGTGTGATGCCGTCGTCCCATCATTATTAACTTATGCCTTGTTTGTACTTAACGTGTAAAGCCGGCGCAGAAACCAAAAGTGTGCGGCGCGTTAATAGTCTCTTACGTCAATAAGTGACAGCTTTCGGTCAGTGTCGCATAGCTAAGAATGTCGCTGCTGAAGATTTGAGATTGCTGATGGAAAAGAGGTTGTGCCGGACTTTAACTACAAGAAATGGAAAAGGCAGTGTGGCAGACGACCAAAACCGGTGAAGGAAGGGCGAGTGTAATATTTATGTGAGTGGGAGACTTACATAATGCGCTGAAGTATTTCAAATGTTTTTCTGCATATCCTTCTTGTGTTTTGATAAATCGTCGCGTCATATTCAGCTCTTCGTTCATCATTCTAGCACCCATGTAACCAGCGTCTTGTTTTAATTAACAAGTCGCAAATTCCGCGCACAGGAGCGTTTCCAAATCTGACGTTACTTTCACCCCACCGCCACTGCGCCCAGCACGGGCTCGTTAAGTATAAACGAAACTTAATAGGAAGAAAATCGCGTCTCAGATTCATTGTCCAAAAGCGGGGACGGAAGGGTGATTAGGGATACTCTCGGGACCGGTGATCATTCCAATACCCAAACACCAGGGGTTCAGAAAGAGCGCCCCCTGGTGTATATAGCGTTCTTTAAAAATTATAAGACCATGAAAACCCCCGGTGTTCTTATGCCTGGTGAATTAAAAGGTACCCTGCCTAACAGCATTATTTAATACGCTGGTCCTGGAATTCTACTTAATAAAAGCATAACCGTCTGTATATTTGTACGAGGTGTGGCAGAAAAGTAACGAGACTGGAAACACTGCAAGCGATCTGGCAACGCTGCGCTGTTGTCCTTGATAGAGCACGTGTATCAGTACCCTCCCATAGCTCAGTGCGACTTTCAACTCCTTCCGTTAACTACGTGATTTTTGTGACTGCTTTTAGCGAAGTTGTGTTTTTGGTTGTGCGTCACGCAAAATGAAACCGCGGAATTTGGAGCAACGTTGTGCCATTAAACGGCAAGTGTGACGTTTGAAAAGTTAAAACAGGCCTATGGGGAACATTCTTTATCCCGAGCTCAAGTTTTTCGCTGGCACAAATCATTTTGAAGGCAGAAAACACGTTGAAGATGAACACCGTTCAGGGAGGACTTCAACTTCGAAAACCAATGAAAACATCGAACGTGTGAACACTCTTGTGACATCAGACCGTCGTTTAACATTACGAATGTTGAGTGAACAATTCAATTTGAACAGATTTACCGTTCATCAAATTTTGACTGAACATTTGCACATGCGAAAGGTCTGTGCCGAAAAACCTCACAATTGAGCAGAAGGACAATCGAAAAAACAAGTGTCTTGATCTTCTTGACAGAGTCGCTAATGAGCAAGATTTCTTTAGTCGTGTGATCACAGGTGATGAATCATGGATTTTTGAATACGAGTACGATCCTGAGACCAAGAGGCAAAGTCAGGAGTGGCACACTGCAAACTCTCCTCGACCAAAGAAAGCTCGAATGAGCAAATCGCAGATCAAATCAATGCTGATTTGGTTTTTTTTTTTTGGACAATCGTCCACAAAGAATTTGTTCCTCCAGGACAAACTGTCAACCAAGTTTTTTATAAAGACGCCCTTGAAAGGCTCAGAAAAAGGGTCATTCGCGTGAAACCAGACATTGCAGACAAATGGATGCTCCATCATGACAACGCCCCATGTCACACTGCCCTCTCCATAACAGAATTTTTGACCTCAAAAGGCATTCCTGTGCTTCCCCAGCCCCCTAATTCACCTGACCTCAGTCCGTGCGACTTTTTCCTTTTTCCTAAACTGAAAAATGTCCTCAAAGGACGTCATTTCGGGACTTTAGAAAACATCTAAAAGAGTGTAACGGACATGCTGAAGACCATACCGGTTGAAGACTTCCAGCGCTGCTACCAACAGTGGGAACAACGTCTCCATCGGTGTGTAGCTGCCCAAAGGAACTATTTTGAAGGGGATAACATTGATATTTGAAGAAAAAAAAATAAAAACTTTGGTAAATAAAAAATCAGTCTCATTACTTTTCTGCCACACCTCGTATGTCCGTCCGGACGCTTTGACTGTCATTCCAACGGCAAGAATGACACGACCTCCTGAACGCCGTTGGTTTGCCCTTCCCGGTGCCATTTCCCGATCGCTCGTCCTTACAGAACCGGCTCAGCCGCAGTCCTACATCTGCCTCTTTCTTTCTTCGAGATTTCTTTTCATTCTCCCTTTCATGTTCTTTTTCTCGTCTCTTGTCTATCATGCTCAGGTTCTTTTATACAGCTATGGGCACAGCAGCCTTATTTACAGACCCCACAGCGCCGATGAGAAAATCACGGGTGTTTCCACCTGAATACATCCGCGGTCAATTCCTTATATGCATCCCAGGGCTGCTCTGCCACATCATCACTGACCCAAAAACCATACTTTACCGCAGGGTAATAGCGAAAGATAAATTATTTTCCTACTGTAGGTCCAAGAGCCCATGGTGGCATAGTCGGTGTTCTTATGCCTGGTGACTTAAAATGTACCTTGTCTCAGGCTGCATTATCTGATTGTGCGGGCCCTGACATCTACCTTAATAAAAGAGTATCTGTGTAGGCGCTGCTCTGACAGATGGCTCATTTCAAACATTGGTAGTAATAAAACACACTGCATTTGTCATTTCAACAGGTGGCACAACACAATCATTAAAACTGCTTTTCAATAATATCCAACTGCATGAAGAGCCACAATACCCCACAGGTCCACACCAGCAGTTTCACTTCTGAAGTTTATGTTATGTGTTAGTAAGGTTAGAAAATGGTTGAGATCAGGGGTGACTTGAGATTGGTTTGGGGGGTCAATGTGTGGTTAGCATGCAGTGCCATCACTTCCCCTTTCTGCCGGTGTAGAATTGCTGCCTGGGCTCAGCAGTTGGATTCTTCTGCTTTTGCTAATCCCATACCAACGGCAGAGACCAATGCATTGCATAATGTCAAAGTTAAAACGTTTTCAGTAGGGTTTGTAACTTTATTAAAAATCAAAACCGCAATCGCTCACTCAGAGAAGTATTAAGACCCTTGATTGGAGAAGTCCACTTGGCCACAACACCAGATTGGTCTTTTTAGTAAGTCTCTACAATCTTACCACACCTGGATTTGGCCAAATTACCCCACTCTTCTGGCAGATCCTCTCAAGCTCCATTAGCTTGGATGGGAAACATCTGTGAACTTCCATCTTCAAGTCTCTCCACAGACAGGGTGAAAGTGTGGGCTTTGGCTGGGCCACTCAAGGACGCTCTTGAGACTTGTCCTGAAGCCATGATCGCTTGGTCTTGGCTATATGCTTCTGGTCATTGAACTGTTGCCCCGGTCTGCAGTGGTGTGCACTCTAGAGCAAGATGACTTCAAGTTCCTCTCTGTATTTGGCCGCATTCATACTTTTCTTCAGTTCTGACCAGTCTCCCTGCTACTGCATCCCTATACAATGGTGCTACCTCCACTATGGTTCAGGGTAAGGAGGGTATAAGGCAGGCGATGAGCAGTGCCTGGTCTTCACCAGATAAAGTGCATGGCATTCTTTCCAAAGAGTTCAGTTTTTGTCTCATTAGACCAGAGAATCTTTTTCCTCCTGCTGTCAGAGTCTTTTAAACGGTCACGGTCTACACATTCTACCGTAAGTACCAGATTGATGGAGCACGGCTGAAATGGTATTTCTTCAGTCAGGTTCTACCATTTCAGCAGAGGACTTCTGAATCTCTGTTCGCGTGATCATTGGGTTCATGATCACCTCTCAGACTAAGGCAGATTTGTCCTGATTACTCAGTTTGGCAAAACATCCAACTCTAGAAAGAGCTTATGGGTCGAAACCTCTTCTGTCTCAGAATTAATTGAGACCACTGTCCTCATGGGAAAGCTTTATAAATGGTTCAGTCCCCCTGCCGATATTAATGCCTCACCACAGCAGATATCCTACAGAGATTTTCTAAAGTGTATGGTGTAATAATATACTTAAAATATGTATTTAGAAAAAAAAAATACTTCAGACACCAGTTGTTGTACTTAGTACAGGTTAGAACAAGTACAGATAAAAATTGTAGGAAATGACTGGCCAGCTAGCCTGAGGGAATACAGGTGGGCTGAGATGAAGTGACATGAATAGGCTGCCGCTGGACTGGAGGGCAGGGACTGCCTTAGCAGGGTCATTGAGGACTGCACTCGCACAATTTAAGACATGTGTCATGAAGTCATAAGGTTCCTTTAAATTGAGGCTAACACAGTCGGAATCTCTGTGACATTTTTTTTTTTTTTTAACCCTGAGAAGACAATGTTGGTCTCTCGACTTGTCCTATACAGACATGCCCGTTTTTGTCATTTTTCATCATGAAGATAGACCATACAGGACAAGAGACTAATTCAACCTTCTAAGACAGAGAGGCACCTGGCAGTACATTGGAAACTAGATGAACTGCTTATTATCAGGATGCATTATATTACCAGCACTCACTGTATTCTGGCATTTTGAACTATTTATATAACGGTATAAACCACCTTAACAAAAGGATAAGTGTCTGTATGTCCATCAGGTTACTATGTCTCTTATTCCAACAGATGGGGCATCACAGACATTAAGACTGCTTCTACAAATCCAATACCAAATGGCATATAAGAAAGACACGTGAATTGCGTTTAATCATTCCAACAGGTGGTGCATCACAAACATTCGTAGTAATACATTTTATTACCACAAATGTTTGTGATATGCCATCTGTTGGAATGACAAATGCAATGCATTTTATTTCCAAATGCATTCCAAAATACATGCAAAGCTAACACAAAGGTCTAGATCAGTGGTTCCCAAACTCGATCCTAGGGACCTACTGTGGCTGCAAGTTTTTGTTCCAACCAACTTCCATTTTCATAGGACTCTTAGCTTAATTAAGTGAGTCATTATTTCCCAGTTTCTGTGTTTTGGAGACAATCTAGAAATACATTTTAATAAAAATCTACCAAACTTAGTGTATTATGGGGAATACCTAGTTTTTTTATGTTGTTAACAGTATTTTCAACCTAATTTTCATTCTGTTTTTCTGTTCATTTAATTGATTACTTACTAATTCGCGGGTCTGACACTGAAGTCGTTGCTGCTTTTATCATCCTGGGTGTGCTGGTTGTTAATTGTCACTATTTGAGTTAAATGAAGGGTGCAAACTACACAGGAAAAGGGGAAAATTATAGAAAAACTACAAAAGAGAGGTAAGTATATATAGCTTTAGAAAAAAAAAAAACAAATACAGTGGGATGCAAAAGTTTTGGCACCCTTGTTAATAGTCATTATTTTCCTGTGTAAATCGTTGGTTGTTACGATAAAAAATGTCAGTTAAATATATCATATAGGAGACACACACAGTGATATTTGAGAAGTGAAATGAAGTTTATTGGATTTACAGAAAGTGTGCAATAATTGTTCAAACAAAATCAGGCAGGTGCAGAAATTTGGGCACCGTTGTCATTTTATTGATTCCCAAACTTTTCGAACTAATTATTGGAACTCAACTTGGCTTGGTAAGCTCAGTGACCCCTGACCTACAGACACAGGTGAATCCGAGTATTTAAGAGGGTCAATTGTAAGTTTCCCTCCTCCTTTAATTTTCTCTGAAGAGTAGCAACATGGGGGTCACAAAACAACTCTCAAATGACCTGAAGACAAAGACTGTTCATCATCATGGTTTAGGGAAGGATACAGAAAGCTGTCCCAGAGATTGAAGCTGTCTGTTTCCACAGTTAGGAACATATTGAGGAAATGGAAGACCACAGGCTCAGTTCAAGTTAAGGCTCGAAGTGGCAGACCAAGAAAGATTTCAGATAGACCGAAGCGGCGAATGGTGAGAACAGTCAGAGTCAACCCACAGACCAGCACCAAAGACCTACAACATCATCTTGCAGCAGATGGAGTCACTGGGCATCGCTCAACCATTCGCGACTTTACACAAGGAGATGCTGTATGCGAGAGTGATGCAGAGGAAGCACAAACAGAGCCGCTTGAGGTCTGCTCAAGCACATTTGGACAAGCCAGCTTCATTTTGGAATAAGGTGCTGTGGACTGATGAAACTAAAATGAGTTATTTGGGCATAACAAGGGGCGTTATGCATGGAGGAAAAAGAACACAGCATTCCAAGAAAAACACCTGCTACCTACAGTCAAATATGGTGGTGGGTCCATCATGCTGTGGGGCTGTGTGGCCAGTGCAGGGACTGGGAATCTTGTCAAAGTTGAGGTACGCATGGATTCCACTCAGTATCAGCAGATTCTGGAGACCAATGTCCTGGAATCGGTGACAAAGCTGAAGTTGCGCGGGCTGGATCTTTTAACAAGACAACGATCCGAAACACTGCTCAAAATCCACTAAGGCATTCATGCAGAGGAACAAGTACAACGTTCTGGAATGGCCATCTCAGTCTCCAGACCTGAATATAATTGAAAATCTGTGGTGTGAGTTAAAGAGAGCTGTCCATGCTCGGAAGCCATCAAACCTGAATGAACTAGAGATGTTTTGTAAAGAGGAATGGTCCAAAATACCTTCAACCACAATCCAGACTCTCATTGGAACCTACAGGAAGCATTTAGAGGCTGTAATTTCTGCAAAAGGCGGATCTACTAAATATTGATTTCATTTCTTTTTTGTGGTGCCCAAATTTATGCACCTGCCTGATTTTGTTTGAACAATTATTGCACACTTTCTGTAAATCCAATAAACTTCATTTCACTTCTCAAATATCACTGTGTGTGTCTCCTATATGATATATTTAACTGACATTTTTTATCGTAACAACCAACGATTTATACAGGAAAATAATGACTATTAACAAGGTTGCCCAAACTTTTGCATCTCACTGTATTTCTAAATGTTGTATAAATGTAAAAATCAAACACACTGTTGTGTTTTTCTGAATGCAGCATAAGAGAAGAGTAAAAAAGACCAGCTAATTAAATGAGATCAGTTGTTATCGATTACTATTACAGATTGTGCATCTGGTTGGAACAAAACCCATCAGCCACAGTGGGTCCCCAGGACTGAGTTTGGGAACCACTGGTCTAGATGATTACTTAGATATTAGCGTTTGAATAAACGTGACAAAGGACAAGTGTTAAACTGCAACAGCAGTCCACCCTGACAGTGTGCGAAGAGTATGGGATTTAGGAGATTCTGTTATGGTTTACATCATAAAGAGTATAAAGGGGAGAATAGGGTCACCTTAGGGGACTCAGTTTTCTAAAAAATATTTGAAGGCAACAGCTTTCAACTCACAATTTCTTTAGGTAGTGAAAAGGTTATTCAATTTTGCTAAATGTTATGCTAACTGCAAGAAATCACTGCGTACATCACATATATCACCTGTGAGTCCTGAACTCTTAACAAATAAGCACAGCTAGAATTGGTGTCTGACCTTTTGGCTCTTATTCGAGTTTTGACCTTTGGGGGAAAAAAAAAACATCAAAGTCGTCTTAGGGATCTTCCTTCAAGCCGTGCTGCAGCTCAGACTCTCGCAGGAGAACGCCTCCATGATTCTAAAAAAACAAAACTCAGAATTGTGGTGTCGGCAGAAACACCTTCCAGGTTTTAATTACTACAAAGAAAGTCAACCTGGTCTTTACAAAATACAAAATTGATAATTAAAAAGTACAAAATTTTTATGAAATACAGAACACCACAAGAAAAGACTGTATTTACATTAGATATATATATATATATTATAAAAGATCATTTTTCTAAACAAAGTTGTTTTCTATTGTCTCTCTCACCTAAGTGAATGTGAAAACCCGTTCTTGTCTCTGTTTTGCTGGCAGATATAAGCACAGTATCAGTAAGGCCAAAATGTGTCCCTGTCCAGCATACCCACATCCCTTGGTGGAGCCTAAGGGAGATAGTGGAACACACTTCGTTGTAACAAAATAAATAAGAAAATAGAACTCTGTGCAGGACAGCCAGGCTGTTCTGAAAAATATTTGTCTGGTTGCTTCCCACCCTCCTCCCTCCATTTACAAATCATTTCTCAAATAATCTTTTGCAGACAGGCACATGGTGCAGATTTGGAGGTCTCACCTCCTTAATTCACTAGAAATGCTTGGTACCGCGAGGCCAGCCCGCTGCCACCAAACCGCTTCAGCTTTAAGTATGTGTCCATCATGATTATTTAAATGTTTTTTTTTTTTTTTAGCTGCAGGATTGTGCCCAAACAGGGCAAGCTGTCATCTTGGTTACCAAGAATGAAGCAGCAATTTTATGTTGTCCATGTAAGCGCAGATCTGACCAGTCAGACATCTCCTCAAGGCGCCGCATTCAGAGAGGTTGTCCTAAATGGCAAGAATTCAATGCTGCGATTTCACACAACAAGGCAGGGAAAACCATCTCAGTCGTTACAACAGTTTCTTGTTCAGAATCTCCCAGACCATTCTTCTTCGAAAGTATGGCATGTGTTTCTGAGAAAAGGCAAAAAAAAAAAAAAAAAAATTATATACAAAAAAATTGTATGTGTTTACAGGTGTCACAACAGGTCATGAATTATTTTTTTAACAACGTACACTGTATGTATGGTATTGAGCATCATGGACTTTAAGTTCAGTATGGACAAAGCAAGCAAACAATCTAATTTCTCTCTCTGATTTAAAAATTAGGGGTTGCCACAGTGGATCATCATCTTCCATATCATTCTGTCCTCTGCATCTTGTTCTGTTACACTCACCACATCCATAAACCTTCTCTTAGGTCTTCCTCTTTTTCTCTTGCCTGGCAGCTCTATCCTTAACATCCTTCTCCCACTAAATCCAGCATCTCTCCTCTGCACATGTCTAAACCAACACAATCTCGTCTCTCTGACTTTGTCACACAACCGTTCCACCTGAGCTGACCCTCTAATGTCCTCATTTCTAATCCTGTCCATCCTTGTTACACCCAATGCAAATCTTAACTTTTTTAACTCTGTCTCCTGCTTTCTGGTCAGTGCCACCGTCTCCAGCCCATATAACACAGCTGGTCTCACTGGCGTCCTGTAGACCTTCCCTTTCACTCTTGCTGATACCCGTCTGTCACAAATCACTCCTGACACTCTTCTCCACTCACTCCATCTTGCCTGCACTCTCTTCTTCACTTCTCTTCCACAATCCCCATTACTCTGTACTGTTGATCCCAAGTATTTAAACTCATCCACCATCATCAACTCTACTCCCTCATCCTCACCATTCCACTGACCTCCCTCTCATTCACACACATGTATTCTGTCTTGGTGGTCCTACTGACCTTCATTCTTCACCTTTCTAGAGCAGATCTCCACCTCTCCAGGGTCTCCTCAACCTGCTCCCTACTCTCTCTACAGATCACAATGTCATCAGCAAACATCACAGTCCACAAGGACTCCTGTCTAATCTCCTCTGTCAACCTGTCCATCATCATTGCAAATAAAGGGCTCAGAGCCGATCTCTGATGTAATCCCACCTCCATTACTCCTACCACAGACCTCACCACTGTTACACTTCCCTCGTACATATCCTGAACTCTTACGTACTTCTCTGCCACTCCCGACTTCATACAATACCACAGCTCCTCTCGAGGTACCCTGTCATAGGCTTTTTCCAGGTCAACAAAGACGCAATGCAACTCCTACTGTTCTTCTCTCTACTTCTCCATCAACATCTTCAGAGCAAACATCACATCTGTGGTGCTCTTTCTTGGCACAAAACCATCCTGCTGCTCACTAATCATTACCTAACTTCTTAACTGAGCTTCCACTACTCTTTCCCATAACTTCATGCTGTGGCTCATTAATTTTATCCCCCTGTAGTTACTGCAGTTCTGCACATCCCTCTTATTCTTAAATACCGGCCCACCAGTACACTTCTCCACTCCTCAGGCATCCAATCACTTTCAAAGATTCCATTAAACAATCTGGTTAAAAACTCCACTGCCATCTCTCCTAAACACCTCCATGCTTCCACAGGTATGTCATCTGGACCAACGCCTTTTCATTCTTTATCCTCTTCATCGCTGTCCTTACTTCCTCCTTGCTAATCCATTACACTTCCTGATTTACTATCTCCACATCATCCAACCTCTTCTCCCTCTCGTTCTCTGAACTGGTGATGCTAAATTGGCCCGTGTGTTTGTGTGTTCACCCTGTGATGGACTGGTGCCCTGTCCAGAGTTTGTTTCTTTCTCACACGCTCTGCTAGCTAGGACAGGCTTCAGCCAAACACAACTACCCTGGTGGTCTAGATTAAGCAGGTTAGAAAATGACATGACATTTTCTTTGAAGAACCTGTGAAGAGTCTAGTAGACAACTAGTAAAGCCATAGGAGCATCCACCAATATAATTTAACCTTTTGAAGTAAGAAAACCGTCTTTTAGGATATGTCTTGTTTATTCAGAGAGTCCCATTCCATATTATAAAAACTGTTTTGGAAAACAAATTTGAGTTTGGCTGGACTACGCACTAAAAGATTGTGCTATAAATCTTGGTCCAAGAGGGTGTCTTTAATCTCTTCCTTTAAAGAACAATCCCTAATTTACTGGGATTCAAAAGCAGTACAGAGATAATCAAGATAAAATATAATTACCCCCATTCCTCAAAACACAGATGCTACATTAGTATGCAAGTCTAAATTCCGATTGTCTGATGGGTAGATGGGTCTATGTGTGTGCGTGTGAATGCAGCATGTGATAGGCCAAAATTGACAAATTGCCCAGCTGCCCCCAGAGTTAGCGTCTGTCTTTGACCAAAGAATTCCAGGACAGACTTCAATACACCGCAACTCTAAAACTGGATTAAGTGCATTCTATATATGGATGGATAAGTAATAAACATGATTAGATTTAAAGAAGAAAAATTCACTCTCTTTTTGAAATATAAGTGGAATATTTTGGAAAGAAACGGTGCCATTCTTGACAGATTAGAATTTTAACACTGCAGATACAAATCAGGCTTTGATGTCAAGTGTGAAAAATGAATCCAAACTGCGAGGTTCATACTGAAATTAAGGAGTAATTTCCTTTTTTTTTATGGGAGTTTTGATGTTTGAAAGAACAAGAGTGACATCTTAAATAAATCAGGTTGTATACATTTATTATTATTATTATTTTTTTTTTACAAAATTTCCAATTCTTTGGACACTTTTTCCCCCATCATTCTGGTAGTTCGAATATTCCCTTATGGAAGATTGCCTTCCTGCTCTCATAGTGTCAGACCTGCACCTGATCCTGTATGAATCCAGAAAGCTGGTAAATGGAGGGTGCCAGATCAAAACTTTAAAAAAAAACTTGTTGTGTTCAATACAGACTGTTCAACGGCAGCTGCTATGAAGCTTATCTTGGATGTCAGTGCAAATGTCTTTAAAATACTTCACCCACCTTATCACAGTATCAAAAACAATTCACATATACGAGGGGAGACCCAAAAATAATGAGAATTTTTTTCTGGATGCAAGAGGGGCGTTAGTTCCAGCATTTGCTGGCTAGGTGCGTGTACTAGACTGCCCCCTGCATCATTTGGCCAAGTGGCGTTCCTCTGGGAAAGGTCTGTAAGGTCAGTGTCATTATTTTTTTTCTTGAGCCTCTGTTACCATCTTCGTTGATTTTGTGATGGAAGACTTGGAAAGAATAAAATGTTTGCATCAAACTCTGTTTCCTTTTGGGGAAAACAGCAGCAGAAGCTGTCACAATGCTTCAAGAGACTTTAAAGCAGCAGCTTTGAGCCAGGCAAGGGTTTTTACATTAAGGTGCTCAAGCGATTGCGTGATGTAATGTGGAGAAAACGACCCGAATTGTGGAGATCAGGCGAGCGGCTTCTGCATCATGACAACACTCCCACCGACACAGCATTAAGCGTGTGGCATTTTCTCACTAAAAACAGGATGACAACAGTTTCTCGTCCAAAAAGACCTTGCACCCTGTGATATTTTTTCAAAAATAAAATATACAGTGATTCCTCGCTATATCACGCTTCAACTTTCGCAGCTTCACTCTATCGCGATTTTTTTCTCATACATGCTTACGTCACTACGCATGCGCTTTTTGAGAACTTTTATCTAAGCCCTACGATGGCTCCTAAACGTGCTGCTTTTTCTAAGCCTTCTGACAATAAAACTAAGCGCTGGAGAAAGATGCTTACTATCCAGGAGAAGGTGAAACTCTTGGATATGATTAAAGATGGCAATACCCTACAAAAGCCTCCTCACGCATATGAAAAGACAGCCAGCAACTGCCTATCAAGATGTTCTTCAGCCGCGCACCCAGACACCCACTGCCTACTCCTAGTACTTCTTCACTGAAGACAACAACGCACCTGCTGAAGATACTGCACCACCTCTGAAGACTCTCCTACTGAGGTCGTGCCTTCATAGGTTAGTGGTTGTGTGCAATTAAATGTACAGTACAATAATCTACTATATAAAAGCATTCGGGATTGTCCTTCCGTCCCAAGAGTGCAAAGCGTAGTGGTATTCCGCTTATCACAGACTTACTACTTGCGGCTTGAGGTACGAAGCAACGCGATGTGAGCAGTGTTCTGGTGCTCTCATTGTTCTCTTGCTTTTGTGCAAGCTGGAAAAATAGACAAAATTATGTCTCTGGAAATAATTAATGTTGATGGAGTACAAATGCCTCACCGCGTAGTAAACATCAGGGGAGATGGTGCTTGCTTATTCTCATCTATAGCTTATTTAGTGCATGAAACTCTGTCTTTAGCGGTACAGATTCGAACTGACATTGTACGACTTTGGACAGGCACTTGAGGGGATAAAAAAAAAATGTTATGAATGGGCACTTGGATGTTCTCATTCCCTACACTTACATGCCTGATGTACACATGGAGCGCACAAAAATTGAAGATAAAAGTCGGTCACCTTAAAAGGCGAGTGCGCCTAGTAATATGATATTTGTAACGTCTAATATGTCTTATTTTGTCTAATATATTGAGTAATACGAGTGTAATGGTGACTAAAGGGTGTTGTTTCATGTCTAGATGGCTCTAATAATGTTAAAAAACGTATTTAGAAGGTCGTAAACAGGTTTTCTATACTCTGTCAAAATATTCGAATTATAAATAAAGAATCCTATTTCGCGAAAATTCATTTATCATGGTAGAGTCTGGAACGGATTAACCGTGATAAACGAGGGTTCACTGCATGTATGTGTATGTGTATATATATATATATATATATATATATATATATATATATAGTGGATTCTGAGCAGCAAGCACCACACAACTATGTTTCAAATAAATGGATTTGTGTCTTGGGTATAAACATGTTGACCAAAGAGAGTCTTACTGAATCCAAAGAGTTTTGATAAAGAGGAAGATACTTGCTTTATACATGGTTATACTACGTCAGCTAATTCACTTAACATGCTAGTAAGACTGAATGTGAAAGGTATAAGATATACATACTGTACTCTTTAATTCATGGGTGTACCTCTGGCAGTGTAAAGAGAACACAGGGGACTCAGCCCCTCCCATTCAGGTCTTCAGAAGGCACCAATTAAATGAGTCCTGTGGAGTTCTTCTAGCTATGCAGAAAAACACACTGAAGGACAAGCTAGTGTAAATTAAGGGAAGTGCACTCTAGACCAACATGAGGAGGCACTTTAACATGTAAAAGTGTCAATAGATTCCGAGCCAATGTACAGAGTGTTGCAGTTAAAGCAAAGCCAACAGCTGTTAAAAAGCAAATGAACCAAATTCACAAATTATTGACTATGCTAGCTTGATGCATAAAATGACCTACTCCCGCTTGCAAACGCCTCCTTCACCAATTTTAAGTCAAAAGCATTTCAAAGCATAAAAAAAGAAGAAAATGTTAATAAAAAACATTTAAAAAAAATGTTAATAATCAAAAACGTGAAAATGTGCAGTTATATTTAAATCATTTGGCAGTTTAACATGGCATTCTGATAACTTCACCTTCATTTAATCCTGATACTCTGTATATTCAATTCATTATAATAACTATTCAATGGTGGCTCTAAAATCCGTACTAACCCCTACTCTCTCTTCTGTTTCTTTTCCCGGTTTTCTGTGGTGGCGATCTGCACCACCACCACCTAACCAAAGCACCGTGATGTTCCTACATTGATGGATTAAAAGCCAGAAGTCTACGTGACCATCATCATCAAGTCCTTCCATGAGAACCCTAAATACAAAGAGGACTGATCATTTATGTTAGGTAGAATGCCCAGAGGGCAGATTTTATTTTTCTCTCCAGCCGTCTGGAGTTTTTTTTTTTTTCTTCTTCTTCTGTCCTCCCTGGCCATCGGACCTTACTCTTATCCTACGTTAATTAATGTTGTCTTATTCTAATTCTTACTTTGTCTTTTATTTCTCTTTTCTTCATCATGTAAAGCACTTTGAGCTACATTATTTGTATGAAAATGTGCTATATAAATAAATGTTGTTGTTGTGGTGTGCTCAAAGAGAAGCTACAAAGGGTACTTTAATATCATGAATGGATCACGTTAATGAAAGGCACTTTGCAATTTGAATAAAAAGTATATTAAGGATATTATGTACTTACCAGGATTAATAATGACATTTTAGCTGTATGTTGGAATTGGGAGAGGGGTGTGTGTGTGTGTGTGTGTGTGCGTACACTTCCTAATATGGCAAATTAAAACGGAAATGAGACAATCATCACACAATATTTACTTATTGTATGCAACTATTTTGTTAACAGTTGTTCATCAACATGCAGCTGTGGAGCCCCAGTAGCAACCTAATTGATCATCCAGCAGCAGGTCATCCATGTCAACATTCCTAACAAATCAGTAGTTTTCAGTTTATTAGCAATATGCTTAGAAAGCATTTATGTATTTAACTTCTCACCTGTGTAAATGTAATAGGTTTGTCTTTGGTGATGTAGTCAGCATATTTACAGGTAAACATGCCACAGTCACTTCCATTCATCTGTTGAGGGATCTCCTGTATTAAATAAACAGAATTTAAAAAGTCACATGAAAAATCCACTTTCTACATGTCCTCCACCTATGCTGCACATTCAATTAAGTCACATTTGATTAAGTCACAAATGCATCTATTTTAAAACTTGCTTAGTTCAAGAACCAATGTTTGACTAGCTGGCCTAGTAGTGGACTATTGGTCTAATTCTGAAATCTATACGCATAAGTGTCAGATAGTTGAAATGAATTCAACAGAGTTTGACTGTAGTGTACAATACCTTCACAAAACTCATTGAATGGCACTCAAAGAAATCATTCTCAAGTTTCCCAGTCCAATGTGCTTGTCACATGTCCTACTAAAATGCATCATATTTTTCCTTCCAGCAGATGGCACATATAACTGATACTATAATGTTATAAAGGAAATTTTAAATAATAAAAAAAAAAAAGATAGGAAAAAAGGCTCACTGAAGGAAGTCTTAATCTTACTGAAGCCCAGTGACTGTCACACAGAGGAAAGTGGCTGATATAAAGATCAGTGGGATTTTAAGCTTAGATCCTGGGAAGATACCATGCTCCCTTGATAACTGTTACCAGAATGTTTATTTATTTACTCCTGCTCTCATTTTCCTTAATTCATTAATGGGAGTAGATCTCTTCTATAGCTAATACAGGTTGAGTATCTCTAATCCGAATCTCCAAAATCAGAAACTTTATGAGCATCAGCATGACAAAGTGCAAAATTTCCGCATCTGACCTCACATGTCCATGTGGGGTTCTGAACAATGTTCTCTCTAATTAATTTTACTGATGTGAATAAAACCTGAGCTGGTACTTACTATTTTATGACTAATTCCATCGATTCCCCCTTTGATTTTTAAGCTGTGTAAAGCATCACTGCACACACTGGGGTTACAGGTCAGGGTCAACTGTGAAGTATTAAGGTTTGTGTAGCACAAACACATAGGTGACGTTTGTGTGTGAGGTTGGGCGGAGTTCCAGCTGGCGTTTCAGGAGCTGCAGTTGCAATGCCAAAGGACGAAAGGTGCAATAACACCTTGGCAGTAATTATCTCATTATGTATATGCAAATATTCATTTTTTTTAAGATATGTATCAGTTTGTCTATTGCTTCAGGTAAACAGCATTTTCTATTGGAATCACAAAAGCAGGGATAACATTTGTGATGCACCATCTGTTGGAATGGAAAACACAATTTTATTACTATATCAATTACAAAGGTATACTGCAAACGTTAATGCTGAATGCACCCAGCAGATTGTTACTGACAGAATGACAGATATTGGCTTCTATCATATAGGTACCACATATGCATTTAATAGCACACACATTTTATACAGTTAAGGGTAGAATTAACAGCTCCCAAAAAGAAATGAGGAAAAAAAAAAAAAAAACAGAGCCTTTGATTAGTAGCAAAAGTGCAATTAACAAAAAAGAATAAAGGCAAAATCAAATATTTTACTGACGCAATAAACAAAAAAAAGCAAATGGCAATGTCAGAATTATTAGCAACCTGTCAATCAATCAACAATAGTGTACATTTCTGACTGACAACTCACATCAACCATTCCCATCAAAGACTCTCAACAGGATTGAGATCTGTGCTTTGAGAAGGTCACTCCAAGACCTTGATATTGTCTTTTAACAAGTTGTTGGTGAACTTCAATGTATGCTTTGGGTCATTAGCTTGCTGGAAGACCCAACAATGACCTAAAGCCATGTACGTTGCCATGATGCAACATCCAGCTCTTCTAAAAACTGTGAAACACCTGGAAATGGCGGTACAGCCTTCCTCCTTCAGATGGACATCCACTACCTTCTTTCTGAGGCCCAGACTTGTTTCTTGGGGTTTTGGCCTGATGACATGACTTGTTACAAAGAATGCAAGAATGGTGTGTCTCAATCTAGCCTTCAAGTGCCACTGACCCTGCTTATCTGAGGCCATTTAGTCCAGATTGATTGAGGCATTCAAGTCATATGGGGTTCAGGTAGGGTTTGAAACTTGAACTTGCTAGATTTTCTCCTGAGGAATTCAATTAGGGAATAATAATTTGGACTGGCCAAAATTTCAAAACATGTTACACAGTAACCTTGGAGATTTTTACAAAGTTTAAAATGTACACAATGGGACCTTTTACGCTGATGAATTTTTACTCTTGAATGTTGCTAACATTGGACAGTCTGTTAATTTTGTCTTTAACTGCACACATTTCTAAATACTGTACAGTTAAAATGAAGCATAAAAGTAAGCAATAAACAAAAAATCACAGTGGTGGTGGATGCTGCACCATTGTAGCCAATGAAGGATAAAGGCAGGTCAAAATGTATCTGCTCTTTGACCAGGCAGATGTTACAAAGACATTTTAATGTCAGCGATTCTAATCAAAACTAAAAGCCAAATGCTTAAATTGGTGACTGAAAATGGCAAATTCCTTCTGAGGTGTCATTATAAAGTTAGCACGGATAATTTGATGAAAATAACAGTGGCTCTAAGAATCAGTAGCCACACTTCTAAAATGACTGAATGAGGTAGCTTATATGTATATATGTATATGTATATGTATGTATCTTTATATCTTGTATCAGGATTTTCAACAAAGCGGGTCCTGAATTAGCAGCATGGCTATAATCAATGCCTACAGCACCGTCATATTTGATTTTTCTGGCCAAAAATGCCATTCTGCTTCTGCGGTCTACATTTTCAGTGCCATAGCTTAGTGAACATACTCTAACAATTTACACAGTATGGAGGGCTTATAGACTGACAGCAACAACATGATAACAAGCTGACCTAAAATGCACATGTTTTCTTAAGTTAGTGGCAACTGCATGCCACAAGTGGAGTGGCTTGCAAGAAAGCAACTGGATTCAACAGGGGTCACTTTTAAACCATTTTCAGATATTTCAAAAGAGCACAAAATCAGTTTAAGATTTTGGAAGTTGTCACAGAATAAAATCCCAAACCAGTAACATTCAAAGCTAGGAAATCACGCAGAGTTAAAAGCAGTTGGTTTAAGTGACTTTGGTCTGTGCTCTGTCCGAGGAGAAAGCTGCTCTTTCTAGACTCAAAGACATTTTTATACACAGCTTAACATAGGTAAGACACTTTGACACTCTTGCTTATGCTAATAGACAACACCTAATGGCATTTTGCAACCTTTGTCCAATCATTTAGAGTCTAGCCCAAATTTCACATTGGATAATGCTTATCAATCTCCATTATTTATTATTATGCTAATCCTCCAATCACTCTTTGGCAACTGCATTCATGGTGTCAATTTATATTGATGGAGCAGTGCCATGTAAGATTTAGTGCATATCTATTCGCATGCATAACATCCCATGAATGAAGCCTTCATACACACAAACCCTTCTTGTTTATTGCCCCAGAAAAGGTGACAAGTAAGAGGCTATACCAATCAAACCAATCAATCAAACTCAGAGTAGCTCAATAGTGGAACATGGATAAATATTTCCATTGAGCTCATTTAGGATCATATTTTTAATAAAGAGGATTTTTAACACTGCGGTGGGCTGGCGCCCTGCCCGGGGTTTATTTCCTGCCTTGCGCCCTGTGTTAGTTGGGATTGGCTCCAGCAGACCCCCCATGACCCTGTAGATGGGATATAGCAGATTGGATAACGGATGGATTTTTAACATAAATAAATTATTTGATTAGGAATATAAGTAATAAAATGGTTAAGTTTACAGATAAGTGGATTGGCAGATAATTGAATGAAAGCAAATGTAAAGTAGTCCCTGTAAGAAATAAAAAGGTTAGGACTGAACACACAATGGGAGGTCAGAAAATCGAAAGTACTCCTCGTGAGAAAGATTTAGGAGTCAGTGGACTTGTCACAATCAACGGCCAGGCAGTGTTCAGAAGCCAATAATCAGACTAAAAGAATGTTACATTATATAGCGTCTTAATGTGTGGAGTACAAGTCACAGCTCAAGCCTTGTTTATCAAGGAGTCAGGTACCTAGAGCTGTACATACTAAAAAAATGTGTTGTTATTTGGAACACATGCATTTCACGTGTATTCCGTGTCTACAAAGATCCAAGTGCAGAATGACAGGAAATGCAAGAAATGTTGAACATATGCCTAAGAGAGAAACTTTTTTTCTGTTTTAGTAATTTTAACATGAAGTGTATAATGTGTGAAGACTGAAGTCCAAATATCAAATAAGCACTTTCACAAAAGGATTATCGACACATTTACAAGTCAAAACACGCCGACGGAGTGGTGCGAGTCGATTTAAGATGGGAAGGATTTATGAGTTTTTTCGTAAGCTTTGGTAATTCAAGTGTTAAACCTTCAACACCTTATGTTTTTTACATCATCACCGGTTTCAAAATTTTATCTATTCTCTTAATAGCTCATGGAAAAATAGGGACTTTCTCTGCCTTTACAGTTTTGTAAATTTCTGAATAGTTATAGTTGGCCTGAAGAAGTGTCCAGCAGAACAATTCCAGACAAAAAACAGACTATGTTATTTTCTTATTGAACAGTCAGCTTCTCTCAGTCTTCCTAACTGGAACTCATAGCACTGTATGTTGTAGTCTCTCTCTTTGTTCTAGCATACAAGATCCACCTATAAGCTTGTTAGCAAGCCTATGACAAACTGCATCAGGATGTGTTTTTTTTTTTTATTAATTTTATTGTAATCATTCCATACAAATCGATCAATTTTTACAAAAAATAGGATTGAGAACAGGTCGACCCCCATCCCTGAGACAGAGCGCATGGCCAACAGAGTAAAACTTAAGGCTTGTAAGCATACCTAAATTGAGGAGTTTGACAGGTCAATAGAGGTGAATGAAGAAAAAGAAATGCGGAAATAATTGCTTCCTTTGTGCTTTAAGAGCTTATTCTAAAATATTATTGATTAGATCCTGCCATATTTTGAAATAAATCTGTACAGATCCTCTAACTGAATATTTGATTTTTTCCAATTTCAAATAGTACAGTATATCACACCATCATCTATACTCAAATGCACCTTTTCATGAAAACCCCGAGGAGTGCTGCTTCAACTTCAATAGGTTAACCCCATTTCTCCTTGTTTGCAGAATATTGTGAAACTGTGGTTCACTTACGTTTCGTTTCTTGCAGTGTAGGACCCAACCAGTCGTGTCTAACTTGGTGACTTTTTTATCCAGACTCTCTTGTTCCAGGTATTTTCTATTAGATATAACCAAACATTCATTAATTATTTCAAAGGTAAATATTAGACAGAAGAAGAGAGCATTTCCCTCCTTTTATCACTAAAAATCTTTCCATTATTCTTGCAAAAGCTTCAAAGACAAAAATGCTGGTAAAGGCTATATACCATTAGATGACTTTTCCACCAATTTTCAGTCATAGCCTTCATTTACATAATCACAGCCAGTCAAGAGGCATTCAGCGGCTGTGAAGCCGATCGATCATCTGATTTAACTTCCCAAATGCCAAATGTTACTCTCACAAATAGAAGAGAAGCTCTTCTGTCTGATGTCTCATATTTTACACGCCACAACAGAATGGAAAGAAGAATTAAAATCACAGAGAGTGCTGTTGAACTCACTACAGCTGTTAAATCTTTGTAAAGTGTTGCTCCATCAGGCAACAGGCTTTTGGCTGCCAGAAAAATGGGTGAGCACACATGTGCTAGAAGACCAGTGCTCTGCTTGTAAATGTGTCAATGGCTACGATTTCACTGTACAACAATTTTTTTTTTTTTTTTTGAAAAGTCTTGCTTCCTGAAAAGTTTTTGTTGATAGTGACAGGCCTACTGGGTATGCACAAATATAGTTTTGGTTTTACTGCATCACGTAGGAATGGACAATAATGTTTTTAGTCACGTTTATGTTTTGCATAAGCTATTCATTTTAACAGAAATAAAAGTATTTTGCTCCCAATTTTCTTTTGTATTTTGTGTGGTGCATCATGTTGCAGTGTCCAACAGTAATCAGCAAGCATTGACGGATTATGGTTGCCCTGGTATCGTTTCTCCATCGTAGCAATGTCCTGGTGAAATCTTTCACCGTGTTTGTCACTGACAGCACTGAGATTTGCGGGGAAGAAGCCCAATTGTGATTGGAGGAAATTAATCTTGAGTGACATGTTGCACTTCATTGTCTTGTATGCTTTGAGAAGTTTGTCTACCAGCTGAATGTAGTTTGAGGCTTTGTAATTGCCCAGAAAATTGTCAACACCTTCGAAGACTTTCCAGGCAATTTTTTCCAGCCCAACTAACAGATCTTCAAACCACTTGTCACTCATAACAAATCTGATCTGAGGGCCAACAAAAATGCCCTCTTTGATCTTGGCATCAGTTATTCTTGGGAACATCTGTCTTAAACAACAAAAACCTTTGCCTTCCTTGTTCGGTGCTTTCACGAATTTCTTCATGAGTCCCAGTTTTATGTGAAGAGGATGCAAAAATATCTTTGCCAGGTCGACAAGCGATTCATGTGTCACATTTTTCCTGGAACTAACTTTTTACATAGTGGCCAGTTCTGTCCAGAATAGTGCGACTCTTTGACACGGCTGTCCCATTCACAGATGGGACAATAGTACTTTCTATAGCCGAGCTACAGTCCTAGTAACAGAGCAATGGACTCTTAGATCTACACAGATATTCCAGTTGTACCTGCTATACTGCACATGCTTCAGCAACATTTCCATATTGTCATACGTTTCTTTCATGTGAGCTGCATAGCCACTGAAGGATAAACGTTGCCATTGTGCAGCAGAACAGCTTTCAGGCTTAACATTGATGAATCAATGAAGAGACGCCACTCTTCCGGATTGTGATCACAACCCAAGGCCGAGAACAATCCTTCAATGTCACAACAGAAACAGAGACTGTCGACTTCTGCAAAAAGTTTGGTTATATCATGATGCTGGCCTCGAAACACAGAAATTTTCGTACCCGGGGACAGCAAACACCATTCCTGCAGTCTCGAACCCAGCAGCTCAGCTTTTGACAGACCCAAATCTCTGACCAAATCGTTCAATTTGGACTGTGTTATCAGATGTGGATCACCTGATGAGATTGGTTCAAAATCTGGGTCAATGTCACTGTCAGTACCCTGCATTGAAGTTTCTTCATCTGGTTCGTCTAAGGTCCAATCCCCTGGTGGTTTCGGAATTGGAAGACTGTCATCATGTGGCACGGGTCTCATTGCTGAAGGCAGATTAGGATATTCAATTGACATCTTGTTTAAGGCAGAGAAGCCAGACACATTAGTCAAACAGAAGTAACAGTCCGTCACATGGTCTTTCTGTTCTCGCCATATCATCGGAACAGCAAACGGCATCGTCTTTCGAGTGCCTCTAAGCCAGGCTCTCAGACTGACAGCACATGTCGCACAGCAAATGTCAGGCACCCATTCCTTGTCTTGATCAAGAGCCGAAATACAGATAAGCTTTCTTCACAAGAGCACTCATCCAACGTCTCTGAGGAGCAAGTGTATATTCCCCACAGATATAGCAGAATGTATTGCGGCTGCTACGACATTGACGAGACATATCGCCTGACACCAAAACGTCTATAGCATCAAGCTTACTTACTGTTATATTACTACTATACATACACACAAGGACCATCTATATTAACCAAGTGAGCAGGATCAGTGCATGCAAACCACCTTTATAGCAGGATGAGGCAGCGTCAAGCTCATTCACACCGTTGTTGATAAGTCACTTACGGGAGTGAAAATGTTTGGATACAAAAATAAAAAATCAAGACAAAACTCTGAAACGGTACGTGATGAGTAAATTTTGATGTGATGTGAAGAAACACCCCAGTGTTCAAAAAGCAAAAACTTTGTTGTGCAGTGTTTTCAGTTGAGTAATTTAGTCTTACTGAATCCAGATGTATAATATAAATGTCTGGAGACAAGAATGAGTGAATTTTGCTTAAAACTGGGAATGAACAATAAGACGGGTCACTGAGTGTCACATTCCTAAAACGATTCAACGCCTCAAGAAGGGGCGATGACTTTGAACTCCAAAGATCAAAGGTGCTCTCATTAACCTGGCCTCACAGAGCAAGCTTTGATTTATGATACAGTGATTGCAGTCATAAAGTCTTCTATTAGACGTATAAATGTGTGTCACATGTGCAGATGAGAACACGTTAAAAAACATAACCTGATACAAGGAAAAAAGCATTCTGTAACTTCAAATTAGACATTGGGATTCAACAGCATCAACGGACAAATGGTAAATGTGAATGATGTATTGTTGTAGGTGCTATGTGTGCTTTCTGTTGTTCAGGGTTACGACAATAGTGTAGGAGTCGATGTAAGCATGAAAAAATGAAAAATACACATTTGAAGTGAATGATATGTCACATTATATCAAAAGGGCTGGCACTAAGAGAGAGGAAAATGAAAAACCACAGGAAATTTAGATTTCAGTGCCAAAAATATCCAAATCAACAAATCTGCCCAACACCATCAGATGAGGCTGCATGTCTAAATGAAAATGAAAGAAACCTAACATTAATGTCTAACTGGAAACACAAACATGAAGAAATAGCCACAGCATTTTAACACATAGTACAGCCGCAGACCATAATGCTTATCTAAACTCTTTTTGCTGTTATGTCACATACTGATGCAATAGTTAAAATGACAGAAGGACATTGTAGCAGACAGAAGCACTCCTCAACTGTGTGGAGCCCAGTAGCTGCAGTGTTCAACTTTGTGCATGTGTATGAGTGAGTCTCTGTCCGACTGCACTGTCACAGCACTCATTACAACGTGCAAATTAATTATTAATGTATCAGTGACCTTGTGCTACTGAGCTTCTGAATGGATAACAGAAATTTTTGCTTTTTAATTTTCTCTCAGCATCAAGTCATTTGTCCAGTATATTTAGATCTCTCAGGCAACGGCTTAAAATGCACAGACTGGAGGGAATTAGGGGGTGGGAATTTTAGGAAGAAGCCCTGGGGCTGTGTAGCCTTTATTAGTGCAAGATTTTGCCACAAGTCATTACACACATTTTAACAGGTTGTCCCCAGACATGTATTCTATACTTTGAGAATCAAGTCTGGCCTCTCAAGACAACAAGTAATTTGACGTGGTGCAACGACAAGATCAGAGACTGTAATCGGCAAATCTGACATAGCCACCGTCAAAACCTTGTGTAATGTGACATCAGCTTAAGACTTTGATAGGCGCAAGGCATGTCTCACAAGTGTATTTTTTGCCTCCACTATTGTAAAACTCTCTTCAGCACAAGAATGGAGTGGAATGGGACACCCCTGAAAACAAATTAGAAGCAGCATACTTACTGTATTGTCTTGCAAGCCTCATTGTCGCTCCCACCCATGGAGTCAAAATAGGAGATATTCTTTTTTCTGAAGTCTACCACCTAAAACATAAAAAAAAATCCAACTTAATATACAAAATAATTAATTGCATTTCAAGATGCAACAGAAGCACAAGGGGAAACACTACAACTACCAAGATGATGGCTACACTTATAAAATAATCATAGAAAAAACAAGTGTGTCAATGTTATTATTAATCTTTTTTCCAATAACCACCATCTTTTTTTTTTTTTAGTAAACTAGGGAGTTCACCCTCGCACTGTTGTGAAGAGGAGGGCTGAACGCACCCCAAGGAGACGCGGTCGCTCCTCCGAAACACCTCTTAAACGTTGATACAATGGGAAACAAACTTTGCTTCATTAGCTGCTGACTCACTGCTGCGTGATTTGCATCTCGTGCGGCACTTTGAGTGTTTAAAAGCCTGTACAGCAGCTGTCCTTTTGTCTCACTGCCTTGTCTCTCTTCTCCCCCAGACATCCTCAAACACTATTCGATCTCTTTTAGCTGTTCCGTTATTTCACCAAGTAATAATTTCCGTTTGCGCTAATGCGATCTTTCCCATAATTGTTATTGAAAAACTTTCTAATTTTCCTACTTCCATTATCTCTAACCTACTCTGCATGTGTACCGCGCCAACGTTTCTTTACGATGTTCTACTATGTCTTTTGCCGGCCCCAGGCGTGGTTAAATCTCTTGGCGCAAAGTCTGGTCTTGCGGAACGGGCAGATTATTATTTTCCTTATTTTTAGAATTTGCACATAAGTTATTTTTGTTCTTTTTTGCATTCTTTTCTCTCCAACGCTTTTGGGTCTCTTTAAGACACGCTGCCCTCTCTTCTCGCCAAAGTCTGCCACAAAGTCTAGTCTCAATTAAGGGCAGAGAGCACAGGAACTGTGTCTGCCAAAACCATTCCAACAACTGAGAGGTTAGATGACCGTAGTCTTGTTTGAAAATGGTTGTAAGTAGGGCGTGACATGCAAAAGTCACTTGCTTCCAAAGGTTGTATGTATGACGTGACTTGACCGTCTCGCGGGACATGAAAGTGTCTCTCTTCAAAAGATCATGTCTCATCACAGGAAAAAAAGTCTCATCTCGTCCCAAGATTTTTCTTTTTTTAATAATAGAGAGGTGTGTGTCACAGACACAGCACACGGACCAACATTGTGCTAAAAGTTGTCAAATTATGTTCCAGGATACTCAGAATGAACATATCTGCCTAAAGTCGAATGTTGAAATACAGTGTCAATAAAAAATACTCATTTCCTTGGAAGGTTTCACATATATTTTTTATGCAGCATTGAATCACCAGGGATTTCATTTAGCATTTTTGTTACTGATCAACAGAAAAGGACTCCTTAATGTCAAAAAGAAAACAGATCAATGCAAAAAGATCCAAGTTAATTACACAAGATAACTGATTGCATACCTAAATGGTTTAGCCAACTGGTTTTAGAAGTCACAGAATAAGTTCAACGGAGGCCTGTCTGAGGTTTCAGCGGAGTGATTTATAAATACACCTGCATCTGGAAGGTCCAACCTGTGGGGAGTCACTGTCACGGCCTAACCTATGGAACACTCCTAGCAACTCAGCAAAAAGGCAATTGGAAAGCTCAAGTCATAGGACAGAGACAAGAAAATATCCAAGTCCCTGAATATCCCTTGCCGTCCAGTTAAATCAACCAAAGAAGAGTAATACACAGCTGTAAATCTAACTAGATTGGGCCGTGCACAAAAAGTGAAAAATTGTGCACAAAGAAGAGTAGTGACGGAGGCCAAGTAAAGACCTATGATAACTCTGAAGGAGTTACAGGCTAAAATGGCGGAGATTGGAGAGACTGAGCAGACAGCAAGCAGGTGCTTCACCAGTCACAGCTTAATAGAAGAGTGGCATAGTGAAAGCTACTATTTAAAAAAGAAAAAAAAAAAAAAAAGAACACACACACAGAATCCTGGCTAGAGTTTGTCAGAAGGAAGTCTGCTAGAAGAAAGTTCAATGGCTGGATGAGACCAAACTTAAGTTCTTTTGCCATCAGAATAAATGCCATGGTACAACTGCATATTTTAAAAACCACACTATTCCCACCATGCAGCACGGTGGTGATGATGGCAGGATCAGGTAGTCATGAAGCTTCCCTGCAGGAGGCCGTGGAAAGCTTGTGAGGGTAAAACAAAAGCAGCAAAAGATGGTACAATCCTCTAGGAAAACTGCAAGAACTACCATAGGCATACTTGGGAGAGAACCTGCAAGAGAACTACCATAGGCATAAAGCCAAACGCTACAAAGGAATTGTTTCAGAACAACAAGATGAATGTTCTGGAGTGGTCGAGTCGGACTCCGGATCACAATCCAACATTTGGAATTTTGTGGCCGGACTTGGCAAAGACTTTTCACTAACAAACACCATCATCACTATCATACATGCATGTCCTCACTGACACAGAGGAAACCAAACAAAGTCTTTCTTTTGGCATTTAACTTTGTAATCTACTTACAGCAAGACACCAATGAACACCAAGGTGCACTGGAATGAGGAGGATGTCCATTGCAAAAATGTCGACTTTCTTGGTCCACCGACGGACGGCCGAGAAGCCGGCACTTTTAACTTTGGGAAAAAAGAAGGTATTGAAGGCGTGAACCTTGGGGAAGCCAGTCTGTTTGCTCCTCTCCACTAGCATGTTCATGTAGAAGTTTATAACCTGCATTAAAAAAAAGGAGATGGACTTTTATTTGGTTTACAAAAGAAGAAAGGGTTTCATGGCTTCCAGGAATGTTAAGAACTGAATACTATTCTCTCTCTCTGCATTAAACAAGCAGCATTACTTTATTTGACTTGTTTTGTGTCAGCTAGGCCAGTAGCAAAGCCCTTACCTCATCATTAAGCCAGTTCAGGTGACTCAGAGTCTGGATATCCTTGCGGGTTATTGTTAAACGGAAACCTTCACTCAGGATCTCATCGGGATTATCGCCCCTAAGTGCTTTCCGTACATCCTCCTCCATCTCCTGCAAATCAGAAATAATAAAATAGTTACAGTGGATGGTGCAAAGGAAAGAAAGAGAAAGAATTTGTGCATCCTGGTGCGTAGGAAAAGCTCTCAGCATTCAATTAACAATACAGATACGGTTATACTGCGGTGGGCTGGCGCCCTGCCTGGGGTTTGTTTGTGGCCTTGCGCCCTGTGTTGGCTGGGATTGGCTCCAACAGACTCCCGTGACTCTGTAGTTAAGGATATAGCGGGTTGGATAATGGATGGACACGGTTATAATGTATAAACACATTTCTGTTTTTGCTAGTCGATACAATACAAACCACACAAAGAAAAGCTTTCACATGCACAGAAGCTTAAAACTGATTTGCCAACCTTTAGCGTTCGATAGAAATAGAAATTCTGAGATTTTACTCATGTGAATTCATGTTGTTACTCAGACTCACAAAGGTACAGGCACCCAGCACCTAATGCACAACACCCATGTCCAAAAGGTAGAAGGTTTGAGCTCTGCTACAAGATTTCTGTACAACTCTTAAGTCTTCAAGGTACTTGAGGGTCTAAACAAATAAAAAAAGAGAACAATTGAACTATGGCTATTTTACTTGTAAAGTACTTCGAGATGGTGTTCAACTCCTTGGATCAATGAGCAAACTGTCAGAAAACAGTCAAGTTTGTTAGTGTTTGAAACCTTAAGCCTTCATATGTTAATATACAGTGGGTACAGAAAAGAATCCCCCCTTCGAAATATTCCCAATTTGTTTTGCTTTACAGCCTTAAATGAAAACACACAAACCAATATTTTTTCCAGCTTTATTTACTCAATGCAATCTATAACATCCAAGGGAAAGACATCACAGCTACAGTTGTAAGACATACTGAGATTAATAAAAGGATCACCCCCATCCCCGTCAATATTTTGTTGCATCACCTTTTGCTTTAATGACAGCCTTGAGTCTGTTGGGATTCTTCTCTATCAGCTTTGCACGCCTAGATTGAGCCCACTCAATATTTGCCCCCCACTCTTATTTACAGTTTAACTGTTCAAGTTCGGTCCAATTGAACGGTAAGCGTTGGTGGTCTGCTATCTTCAAATCTTTCCACAGATTTTCAATGGGATTTAGGTCTGAGCTCTAACTGGTCATACCAGGACATTCACTTTTTTCTCTTTCAGCCACAGTGTGGTCAAGTTTGCTGTGTGCTTCTGTCGTCGTCACGTTGAAAGGTGAATATTCTGCCCATCTTCAACTTTCTGCCAGAGGCTAGCAGGTTTTCCCTCAAGAATTTGGTGGTATTTTGCCTTATCCATTTTTCCTTCTACCCTAACAAGAGCCCCAGGCCCTGTAGCAGAGAAACACCCCCACAACAGGATGCTGCCACCTCCATGCTTTACTGCAGGTATGGTGTGTTGTGGATGATCAGCTGCATTGGATTTCCACCAGGTGTACCATTTGATTTTGGTCTCATCTGACCATAAGACCTTTTTCCACTTGGCATCAGAATCTTCAATGTGCATTCTGGCAAAGCTTAAACAAGCCTTAATGTGGCCTTTCTTGCAACCCTCCCGAACAAGCCACCATAGTGGAGCGCTTGTGAAATTGTTGTCACATGCACACAATGACCACTCTTTTCTATCAAATCCTGTAACTCCTTCAAAGTGGCCATTGGCCTCTCGGTAGCCTGTCTTACCAGTTTCCTCTTTGCTCTTCCATCCAGTTTGGATAGAGGGAGGGTCCTAGTAGTGCCAAACACCAGCCACAACTTTCTTATGGACTTTACTGGGCTCCTTGGGACTGATAAAGCCTTTGAGATTTGTTTGTCTCCATCTCCTGCCTTATGTCTGTCCACAACTCTATCCCTGAGATTTTTTGAAAGTAGGCTGCCACCCATAGTCAGTTGTGTACTGTCAGTTGCACTACCAAGCAAGGGAATGAAGGCTCCAGGAACAGCTTCACTAATCACGCTCATTACAATTGATCACAGGTGGAAGGAAGCCAGTAACCAGCGTCTGCAATGGAAATGTTGGGCACTGACACCTGATTCAGTTTAGGAGGGGGGATCCTTTATTATTCTCAGTTGTTTTGATTTTTTCAAATTCTTCTGAACTGTAGCTGTGATATCTTTCACTTGGATCTTATTGATTGCATTGAGTAAGTAATGAGGAAAAAAAATTGATTTGTGTGTTTTCACTTTATTATATTTCGAAGGAGTGAATCTTTTCTATTCCCACTGTACATTTTTTCTTCCCTTTTTATTTAATTACATGTGAGAATTAAGTTGGCAGGTTGGCACAAATATAAAATAACTTATTTTTGTATAGTGCTCTTCAATCAGTGCAGAGTGCTGTAAACAAATTCCTAGGCAAAAATACAAGTATAGATTATAGTAATTAATAAATAATAGAGATACTGGGACTCCGTAAGTCTTTTTTACATTCGCTTTCAGTAATTATACACATCTGGCTTCACACAGGTTAAGAAGGTATGTTTAGGTTCTTTATTGCCCTGACACTTATGGTCAAAAGTTTTAGAACACCCCAGTTCTTCCAGTTTTTTTCCAAATTTAAGGAGTTTAAATGCAATGAATAACCTAAAATGGTGAAAAGGTAAGCAGTAAACTGCCAGAGGTTTAAATTTAAAGTTTATGTGAGCAAAAACTTGAAAAAGGAAATTTCAGAATATTACAAATGGGCCTACAACCTACAGAGGATGTAAAGCAATTAAAGTTAAATAAGCCTTTCAAGTTGAAGCAATTTGCAGAGGTGTCCCAACTTCTGTTGATTACTTAAATCCCTCAATCTGCCTTAAAGCAATGTTGGAACAGACTGCACTACTACACCCTCTGAAGCACTACATGGACATTATTACTCTGTAGAACGTTGTAAATGCCAGTGATAATGGCAAGGAAACGGCAATTAACAAAAAATGAGACTGCACAATGCAAAGGCAATTGGAAACTGGAAGAAACTCTGATAGGAAGATATCTGGCAGATCCAAAGACACACGTTTCTGAGGGTCACCAGCTTGCATGATATGCAACTCACAGCACAACAGCTTGAAGCAAAGTGGTCGAAAAAAGCAGGCCTCAGTTTCTGCTGAGAAAAGTGATTTTGTGCTGCAGGACTGATAGGGTGAGTGGCAGTAAGGCCTTGTTCACACAGGCGTTAAGTTTTTGGATAAACGAACTTGCTCTGAACGTCCAAGACGTTTATGTTGCATTTTGTGGTGGCGATCGATTGACTTCTACACCGGCGTTCGTTTGTCTCTGTCTAATGCCAGCCTGCAGCCCAAATTGTAGTTTGTGTGTTAACCTGTGGAGGCAGTGTCGGGAACTGGATATGAAAGCCCTTGTCGTTTTATTTGAGGTGCCTCCTTTCAATATGGACCATTTTGCTATGTTAGATATTAATCTCCTTGTTTTAAAAATATTCGTATCTGGCGACGTAGGGAGAGAAAAATCGCCGCTACTGGGTTCATCCTCTGACTGCATAACGTCGGGTTAAAGGAAGTTTTTTTGTGCTTTATGAAGAAATGCGAAAATTTCCGCGCAAGTTTTTAATTACTGTCGGATGTCGGTTTCCACTATTGATTGTCTGCTACAGCTGGTGCAATGCCACATTGAGCGCCGATCAACCAATATGCGACTTGGTGTTAGCCCGAGAGACTACTTGTCACTTTGAGGTAAGGAAACAGTAGTCGAGTGTGCGCTTACACCGGTGTTATGCACTGAAATGCCAAGCTCCTCCGGCGTAAAATAAGCGCTCAGAAAAGCGAACTAGAAGCGGTTTCCTTGCGTTCGTTGGGTTTTGAACGCCAAGAAAAGCTGGATGCAACGCTTTTTGATGCTGTATAAGCGCGCAGCTGGACAAGCGCCGCGTCACCAAAGCCCGTGTGAACACTCTCATTGACTCCTACGTAGAAAACACTCGCGCTTGATCCGCTCACCGGACGCTACGAACGCAAAAAAACGCTCAATTTTAACGCCCGTGTGAACAAGGCCTTAGAAAGCCACTACGTAAAGATCAAAATAGGGCCTTGAAGTACCGGCTGTGAACTACTGCATACTGGAAGGAAGTCTTGGACCGGCAAATCCAAATTTGAAATTTTCGGTTCATCATGCAGGGTGTTTGTACACCATCAAGTTGGTGAAAGGATGGTTCCCAAATGTGTGACACCAGTGTTGTTCCACATTCAGGGGTAACTGGACAAAGACAACTGGGCGACATCCTTTACCAGTTAGGTAATAGTTAGGTTCAAAGAAATTTTTTAATGATATTTAAATGACAATGTAGGGCGACCAGAAAATCCACAGAATCACCTGCTTCATGAGAGTCCCAATACGTTGAGAGTAAAGATATTCCTTAAGCCGTACAAGAAGGTCACCTTTTGTATTCTAAATAATGTTATCATACGGTTACAATCAATACAATAAAGGATTAACAATTTTGGTTGCAGAAGATAATGTAAGGTTGCAGAAGATAATGCAAGATAGAGTTGTTTGTTCGTCAATTATATACATTTATTTTCAACATTTTAAATCACGTTGTCATTTAAATATAATTTAAAAAATCTCTTTGAACCTAACTATTACCTAACTGGTAGAGGATGTCGCAGAGTTGTCTTTTCACCCAGTTGCCACCGAACCATTGTTCCACTGAGTTTTATCAAGTTCAAAGTCAGCGCAACCATCTACCAGGAAGTTTTAAGGCACTTCATACTTCCCTCTGCTGATAAGCATTATGTAGATATAGATGCTGATTTCATTTTCCAGCAGGACTTGGCACCTGACCACACTGCCAAAAGTACCAATACCTGGTTTAATGACCATGGTATCACTGTGTTTGATTGGCCAGCAAACTTGCCAGACCTAAACCCCACAGAGAATCTATGGAGCATTGTCAAGAGGAAGATGAGAGACACCAGACCCAACAATGCAAATGAGATGAACAGCGCTATCAAAGCATCCTGGGCTTCCATAATACCTCAGCAGTGTCACAGGCCGATCGCCTCCATGCCACGCCACATTGATGCAGTAATTCATGCAAAAGGAGTACCGACCAAGTATTGAGTGTGTACATGGACATACTTTTCAGGAGGCCAACATTTCTTTATTAAAAATCCTTTTAATATTGGTCTTATGTAATGATTTTCTGAGATGCTGAATATTGAGTTTACATTACATGTAGGCCATAAGCAGTAAAATGAAAAGAAATAAACTCTTGAAATATATCACTCTGTGTGTAATGAATCTATATAATACAGTGAAACCTTGGGTCACAAACGTCTCGGAACACGTACAAATCGGGTTACGACTAAAAAGTTCGAAAAACTTTTGCATCTGTTCACAACCACACACACGCGGGTGACGAACCAGCCAGTTTCCCTTCCGGTTCATACGCGCTAATGATTTCCGCACGTGTTCAGTCTCTCTCTGTGCCTTCACTGTGAACTCTTTTGCTCTATTTCGTTTTCCTTCCGGTTCGAACGCCGGTGATTTCCGCACGTGTTCAGTCTCTCTCTGTGCCTTCACTGTGAACTCTTTTGCTCTATTTCGTTTTCCTTCCGGTTCGTACGCACCGGTGATTTACGCACGTGTTCAGTCTCCCTGTACAGTACATTGTTCTCCTTCAGATGTGCATCGCGCAGAAGGACTTTACCTCAAAACTGTAATCTCCTCTCCACCCTGTTCCTCCTCACTTCCTTTATGCCAGAACTCGACTCATGCAAGGTTACTTTTCTTGGTTGTTTATGGTTAGTTTTTGTATAAATTATGGATTTTTCAAATGTTCATTTTATTTCCTGTGCTTAAAACTCATTAAAAAAAAGTGTTTAGAGAGAGCGGTTCGTACGGCTATAGCGTGAACTCTTGCAATGTTACTTTTCTCTGTTCAAGGTTTTCTCAGTGTTATTCAATGTTTTTACATTTAGTTTACTACTACACTGTGCATTCTATGGTATAATTAACTATTTTTGTGCTTAAAATCTTTAAAAATATATAGATATTTACATACAGCTCGTACGGTCCGGAACGGATTAATTGTATTTACATACAATCCTATGGGGGAAAATTACTTCGGGTGACGACCAAATCGAGTTGCGAATTACGGTCGTGACCCGAAGTTCCACATTATGAGTTTCAATTTTTGAACTAAATTACTGAAATAAATTAACTTTTCGATGATATTCTGATTTATTGAGATGCACCTGTCCAGTCTAAAAAAGAAAACAATGGAGACTGTAGCAAAAAGGGTCACCTTAGTAAGCTCAGGGAACTCCTCTTCTGCTGGCTTGACTGGCACTTCTTCTACAACTGCAGTCACTGGTACTTCCTTTTCTAGAGGTACACGCAGATGTAGCTCAATGTGGTCTTTGTCCCGTCGCCCTTCCTCATGTAGTCGCTAAATCGAAATGGAGAAAAGATGAACCTGAATAATGAAAAGTGCTTGGCACATCAGCCTAAATGAAGAAGGCACCATATAAAAAATTAACCTCACCTGCTTCTGTAACTTAAGAGTCAGTGCCTCTTGCTGTTCTATTTGCTTCATCCTCTCATGTGCCCGAAAATCATGCATGCTGGTACTGCAGGCATAAAAAGAGATTAGAATTACACGTGTGATCTAGCACACTGAATGTGGTACTCAGGGAAGGTACTGTTGGAGGGGTCCAATTTAACCAACAACACATAATAAAAGAATGTTTGACATTCTGGATTTTGGCAGTAACCCAATCATTCACCAAGCTTTGGTACTAACTGGAGTAATTCTTCTGCTCAGCTTTACATTTTTCTCTCCGTTGCTTGTAATCTTTTGTACTTTCTAATCACTTCTAAAGGTGGTCAAATAATTTTGTTTTATAAGTTGCCTTAGAGAAAAGAGTCAACTAAATCATTAACCACAACAATATGGGTTGCATGCAGCATACACTGAGAGATTTTACCTTCAGGGATGTACATGTTTGTGGCTCAATAGGTGCAGCCTACCAAACCAGTGCACCTCAAGGCTAACCATTTTAAATTTCAAATCCAGTTCCCTCTATGCTGTGAGCCCTCATGTACTGAGAAACAACATTTATTTACAGTGCCGAGTCACTTCCTGGTCACATGAGACTTCGTGTTCTACAGGGCACTCACAGACTTGGTAAAAAAATTTGGGTGTGACCATCAGTAGGCTTTGCGCCCCAGGAATCAAGTTACCCAAGCTATTCTCTAACATTTCAGTAATTATTTACCAATCTAATGCTGATCTTTCTGATCATGAAATAGGTCATTATGACAGCAATTGATGAGAACAATTCATACTTAATTGCATAATTACGGTATTTGAATGTTCCTCTAGTATGTCTCTTTCTCTTGCATGATTCGGTTCAAAAACTAATCAGTACATCGTCATCCCCTTTTTGGAGTCTCTGGAAGGGGTGCTAGAGGGCATACCTTCTGGGGATTCCCTCGTTTTGCTGGGAGACTTCAATGCTCACGGGCAATGACAGTGAGACCTGGAAGGGCGTGATTGGGAGGAATGGCCCCCCCGATCTGAACCCGAGCGGTGTTTTGTTATTGGACTTCTGTGCTCGTCACGGATTGTCCATAACGAACACCATGTTCAAGCATAAGGGTGTTCATATGTGCACTTGGCACCAGGACACCCTAGGCCTCAGGTCGATGATCGACTTTGTGGTTGTGTCATGGACTTGCGCCATATGTCTTGGACACTTTCGGGTGAAGAGAGGGGCGAGCTGTCAACTGATCACCACCTGGTGGTGAGTTGGCTTCGATGGTGGGGAAGATGCGGTCAGACCTGGTAGGCCCAAGCGTGTTGTGAGGGTCTGCTGGGAGCGGCTGGCAGAGTCCCCTGTCAGAAGTAGCTTCAACTCCCACCTCGGCAGAACTTCAACCACGCCCCGAGGGAGGTGGGGACATTGAGTCGAATGGGCCATGTTCCGTGCCTCTATTGTTGAGGCGCTGACCGAGCTGTGGCCGTAAGGTGGTCGGTGCCTGTCGTGCGGCAATCCCCAACCCGTTGGTGGACACGGCGGTGAGGGATGCCGTCAAGCTGAAGAAGGAGTCCTATAGGACTTTTTTGTCCTGTGGGTCTCTGGAGGCAGCTGATAGGTACCGGCAGGCCAAGCAATGCGGCTTCGTTGTTGCTGAGGCAAAACTTCGGGCATGGGAGGAGTTTGGAGGCCATGGAGAACACTTTGGACGGCTTCGAGGAGATTCTGGTCCACCGTCCGGTCTCAGGAGGGAAGCAGTGCAGTGTCAACACCGTATATGGTGGGGATGGTGCGCTGCTGACCTCGACTTCGGGCGTTGTGGGTCGGTGGGGGAGTACTTCGAAGACCTCCTCAATCCCACTAACATGCCTTCCAATGAGGAAGCAGAGCCTGGTGACTCTGAGGTGGGCTCTCCCATTCTCTGGGACTGAAGTCACCGAGGTGGTCAAAAACTCCTTGGTGGCAGGGCCCGGGGTGGATGAGATCGCCGGAGTTCCTTAAGGCTCTGGATGTTGTAGGACTGTCTTGGTTGACACGTCTCTGCAACATCGCATGGACATCGGGACAGTGCCTCTGGATTGGCAGACCGGGGTGGTGGTCCCCTCTTTAAAAGGGGACGGAGGGTGTGTTCCAACTATAGAGGGATCACACTCCTCAGCCTCCCTGGAAAAGTCTATTCGGGGTTCTGGAGAGGAGGGTCCGTCGGATAGTCGAACCTCGGATTCAGGAGGAACAGTGTGGTTTTCGTCCTGGTCGCGGAACAGTGGACCAGCTCTTCACCCTTAGCAGAGTCCTGGAGGGTGCATGGGAGTTTGCCCGACCGGTCTACATGTGTTTTGTGGACTTGGAAAAGGCATTCGACCGTGTCCCTCGGGAATCCTGTGGGGGTGCTCGGGAGTATGGGGTACGGACCCCTGATAAGAGCTGTTCGGTCTCTGTACAACCGGTGTCAGAGCTTGGTCGCATTGCGGCAGTAAGTCGAGCCCGTTTCCAGTGAGAGTTGGACTCCGCCAGGGCTGCCCTTTGTCACCGATTCTGTTCATAACTTTTATGGACAGAATTTCTAGGCGCAACCAGGGTGTTGAAGGGGTCGGTTTGGTGGACTCAGGATTGGGTCACTGCTTTTGCAGATGATGTTGTCCTGTTTGCTTCATCAGGCCGTGATCTTCAGCTCTCTCTGGATCGGTTCGCAGCTGAGTGTGAAGCGGCTGGGATGAGAATCAGCACCTCCAAATCCGAGACCATGGTCCTCAGCAGGAAAAGGGTGGAGTGCCCTCTCAGGGTTGGGGAGAGATCCTGCCCCAAGTGGAGGAGTTCAAGTATCTCGGGGTCTTGTTCACGAGTGAGGGAAGAATGGGCGTGAGATCGACAGGCGGATGTGCGGCATCCGCAGTGATGCGGGCTCTGCATCGGTCTGTCGTGGTGAAAAAGGAGCTGAGCCGTAAGGCAAAGCTCTCAATTTACCAGTCGATCTACGTTCCTACCCTCACCTATGGTCATGAGCTATGGGTAGTGACTGAAAGAACGAGATCGCGAATACAAGCGGCTGAAATGAGTTTCCTCCGCAGGGTGTCTGGGCTTTCCCTTAAAGATAGGGTGAGGAGCTCAGTCATCCGATCAGGATGCCTCCTGGACGCCTCCCTGGTGAGGTGTTCCGGGCACGTCCAACCGAGGGGGAGGCCCCGGGGAAGACCCAGGACATGCTGGAGGGACTATGTCTCCCGGCTGGCCTGGGAAGCATGGGATTCTCCCAGAAGAGCTGGAAAAGTGGCGGGAGAGGGAAGTCTGGGCTTCTCTGCTTAAGCTGCTACCCCCGCGACCCAACCTTGGATAAGCGGAAGAGGATGGATGGATGGATACATCGTCATCTCATAACAGGCTTAATTTTTGAGTTTGGTATTCTTGTCTGGCCGTTTTAGCTCTATAACCGTCCTCAAGAAACTGACACACACAATCATTATCGATATATCAATGTTTTCGGTACCAGGGGAACCTAAAATGTCGAGATCCGTTGAATACTGGAATCTAAAGCTTTCGCTCCATCGCCATAGATGATAGGTTACTGGGGGCACAAAGCAAAAAGTGTTTGTACTGTCTATCAAAAACGTCAAATGAACAAGAAAACAGTTAAATATATATATATTTATAAATAGTAACTTACAGTTCTTTAATCCAAAGCTCTGCTTGAAAATAGAAAGCACTGTGTAAAAAAGAAATAAAAAGATAATGCCATCAGCCAAAATGTAACACACCCACAACTGAGCACAGCATGATGCACAATCAGATCACTACTCAAGCTGCATACCTGGACTCCTTTTTGGCCTTCTGGGCTTTCACAAATATCACAGAGTCAGAGTCTGGGGCTGAAAAATCAACCAATCAATAAGTAAATAAAACAAACAAGTGAAGAAATTAGCAGGTAAAATTAAAAGCTTAAAAAGCACACCGGGTAAACCTTCAACCTACTAACACTGGTCACTCCAAAATTCTGTTGTTGTCTTAAGGTTCCCAGAAACTATACCAGACATAAAGTGTGCATGGCTACATCAGCCCAGGATGAAAATGGTTGTTCTTTCATATGTTTTAGCCTGAATTTCCACAGTTTGTCCATGCATATCTCTATCTGGGGATGTATGTGATGCCTTACTTATGTGCAAACAGTTCAGCACAGACAAAAATCTTGAGTGTTGAGCAGACATAACTTCAAACAGCTGTGATAATCTCGACTGACAAGAAAATAACACCACTCTGTCTGCATGTAAGAATGAGGATCCACTGATGTGGCAAATATGAATTAGCTTTCAGACAGCAGTTTAAACGAGCAAGTTAATAAAAAGTTAATTCAACTTAAGCAACACCAGATACAGAGAATTCTGCCACCAACCCCCAAGTTTTTCCCTGCAGGTTGGAGGGCCAACATGCATGGATGAATGCAGATTAACGTCATACCCAGGATGAGCTTGACAAAGAAGCTAGATAATTCAATGTGAAAATGGGAACTTATAAGCAAACTATCAGAGTCAATAATGGATTAAAATATAACTGACCGTAGTAAGAGTCTATATGAGTATGCCCTGGACATCAGGTCTATAGAAGTGTCTGTTCTTCGCATTTACACTAACAGCTAGTAGTGGCTGCAATAATTGATGTCCAAGCCTGATGACATGCTCCAATTTCTAATTAATCATGCATAAAATAATAAAACAAATTTTTACATAAATAATGCATAAATATTTTCTGTTACGTTGACTCTTACGTAAAGGCTGATCCTGCATTATGAAGTAATGCGTCTCATTTTAACAAGTAACAGTTTCATTACTCCTTCCAACCTAATGTTGCAGGGATGAAGTTGCTCTGTGTGCTGCTGCATATAGTCAAATTTCTGCTCACCTGAGGACTGGGTGTCTTGAGAATTAGTGTCCTGTATTCCATCCCTCTCCAAAAGATGATTAGACTGTGAACATGGGCTCCCTGCATCACTGGATGCCCAGAAAGGACTTGCCATGGTGCTTGACCCACCACTAGAGATTAGTTTAGGGCTTGGTGTTTCACTGGGCTCAGAAGAGTTCTCGCTTATTTCCCCTTTGGTAGTCTTTCTTAACCGATAGCAATTAGGACTTAGGAAACTTGTTCTGGAACGAGAAAAGCAATACAAATGAGCAATGTTTGCAGTTATTGGATTAAGTCAAACATACACATAAACATTATAACTACTAAAGATAAGTATACAACATGTTCTATATGTTTGTGAGTTCAATTCACACAGTCTCACAGGAACAGATGTATAGACAGTCGTGTGAAAAAGAAAAGTCCACTTTCTTCCAATTCAAAGGTTTTATGTATCAGGACATAAAAATAATAATCTGATCCTTAGCAGGTCTTGAAATTTGGCAAATACAACCTCAGATGAACAACAACACATGACATATTACACCAAGTTATCATTTATGTAACAAAAACTACGCCAAAATGCAAAGGCAGAGTGTGGAAAATTAAGTCCAGCCTTACTGCTTCCATAGGAATAAAAGTGGTAATTAGCCACCAGGTGCTGCTAACCAAAGAAACTTGGTTAACTGGTATTCAGCAAGTGTGACCACCTCGATAAAGCAGAAGTTTTGGCAGTTTGCTGGTCTGGAGCATTCAGGTGTGTGTTAACCCAATGCCAAAGAAGGAAGGACATCAGCACTGATCTCAGAGAAGCAATTGATGTTGACCGTTAATCTGGGAAGGGTTAGAAGGCCATTGCCAAACAGTTTGAAGTCCATCGTTCTGCAGTGAGAAAGATTATCCACAAGCAGAAAACATTCAAGACAGGTGCCAATCTTCCCAGCAAATTCACCCAGTCGGTGCAAAGCTCAGACAAATTGCAAAAAGCCCAAATGCTACATCTCAGACTCTACAAGCCTCAGGAAGCAAGTTAAACGTTATAAGTTCATGACAGAACCCAATAGTGCTTCACTCGCTGAGAATATGGAACCAATGTAGGAAGGATTTTAAGATAGAGAAGCTGTTATCTGTGGCACCTATGCACGAGAAACACCTTTTTCCACCCTGTCAAATGTACGCAGTCTTTAAAATTTGGAAAACATTCAGGATTAAATCAGTTAGAGATCTGTATATAGACAAAGTCTTTATCTCCTACGAATAATTACACTCTAAATTTAACTTTTCAGCAACACATTTCTTTCACTAATTGGCTCCAGCAGACCCCCCGTGACCCTGTGTTCGGATTCAGCGGGTTGGACAATGGATGGATGGATGGATTTCTTTCACTAACCTTCAAATTAGAAACTTTGTTAAACAAAACCTGCCCAATTTTCCTCACCTCCCACCTAATGCTATTTCGAAAGAAATATCGATCAGCCTCCAGGACTCAGACAGCATTTCATTAATATATAAAAACATTTTAAAGCCCTTCCTTTTAAAGATCCCAGAGTACACTGGGAAAAAGATCTTTCACTCAACATCTCAGAAAAGGAGTGGAAGGCAACAATACACAGAATTCACTCGAGTTCCATATGTGCAAAGCGTACAATTATTCAACTTAAAATTATATATCAAGCACAGCTGTCTTGTTTAAAAATTGTCCAAAATGTTTTCTTGGCAAGATCCAACCTGCAAATGTTGCAATCAAGCTCCAGCCTCACTGGGCCACATGTTTTGGGCCTGCACCAAATTAACAATTTTGGACAAAAATCTTTCACTGCCTCTCAGACAGCCTGGTGTCACAATCCCTCCTAATCCACCGTTTGGTGGGCTCACAGAGGGGCTTAAAGTGGAGAAGGACAAAAACTGTAATTGCCTGTATTTCACTATTGGCATGTAGGCTTATTTTGCCGAACTGGAAGAATTCTAACTTACCTCCTTGAAGTCAGTGGGTAACTGATGTTATATATTATCTAAAATTGGAAAAAAAATCAAATTCTCACTTACAGAATCTGTTCAAAGCTTTTCCAAAAGCTGGCAGGATCTGATAACTACAATTTTAGAATAAGCATTTAAAGCATTGAGGAACCGGATTCTCTCCCCTCTTTTTATTCTATTCATTTATTTATCTACATATTTTTACTATTACCAAAGTTTTACTCTGCTAACCTAGCTCTCTTTCTCATGGGTGGGAGTCGATTTGTTCCGAACCTAGTTTTGTTAAACTTGAATTGCTTGTATGGAATATTATTTGATTTTAACAAAATAAGTAAAATGTTAAAGAAAAGAAAAAAAAAGTTAATGACAGAACAATTAGAAAAAGACTGAAGAAATATGGCTTGCCAGGAGAACGCCTCTTCATACATATATATACATATATATAAATAAATAAACACCACACACATGCCAGCACAGCTTAGGTCTACAAAGTTGCATCTGAACAAAACACAAGACTTGAGATATCTGGCCATAATGCACAGCACCACGTTTGGCGAAAATCAAACACAGCACAACAGCACAAACACCTCATACCAATTGTGAGGCATGGTGGTGGTAGGGTGATGATTTGGGTGTTTTGCAGCCACAGGACCTGGGCATCTTGCAGTAATTGAGTCAACCATGAACTTCTCTGGATACGAAAGTATTCTAGTTTCAAATGCAAGACCATCTGTCTAACTGGTAAAGCTTAGCCGAAACTGGGTCATGATACAGGAAAATGATCTCAAGTACACCATGCCAAATAAATTCCCACAAACCTTAATGAACTGAAAACAGGGCAATGATTAGGAAATGGGTTAGAATGAAAACCTGCAGCTACTACAGCCCACCAGGACCGAAGTTTGAGAACCCTGAACTAGACAAACCACGGAGTGTGAGGTTTCCAAACCGATCATGATGGTGGAGCTCAAAGTAGGGGCGTTAATTTAAACATTAAAGTGAAATGGTGTGCATTTGCACTGACTGTCTGATCTCTGTTGCTCACAGTTATGATGACACAGTTGGAGTAAATGTGAGGTTCAAAAAATGCACATTCAAGCTAAGCGGCATGCCATCATACTTCGTTAAAAGGAGAGGAGAAAATACCTGTAAAAGGAGGTCTTTTTGCTGTTGATAATGAAGAGCCAAAGCAGATGTACATTTTGTCACCAGTATACCCAAAACGCTAAATGTGCCTAATGATACCAGGAAAACCATGGCATGGACAAGGCTGCACTGCATCCAAGTTCTCACTGGATGTCTAAACTGATAACTAAAGAAAGTTCAAATTACTGTCTAACTGCACAAGCCAAACATGCCATACCAGAATATATACATGCTGTTTCCAAATGGCTGCTGTAGGAACGCAACTACTACCATTACCTAAATATATTTAATACATTTTGCTAGCCTTCAAAATGTTGCTTTACTTGTATTTTCAGTTGTGCCCCGAACATTTACAGGGCACAGGCTGGATGAAGTTGTGGGTGTTTGTGGCAGTCTTTTCAGCAGCAGATTTCACCGCTACCTATCACCAAGATTTCTGAGAGTATTCTCCAGACATGTACCTTTGCTTCAGGAATCACGTAAAGTCCCACTACAATTAAATTAATAGATTAAGTGATGTAAGCAAACAATACAAGAGTCCTTCCAGCACCAAATGGATACAGATCTTCTGATCTTGCCTTTTAAAACTCTTTTCTGTATTCGTCACTGGTTGAATTTCAATAAACCAAAATAATCTGATGCAACACTTTGGTAAGTTGCATTTGGGTCTGTGGTGATGCACAATTTTAAATAAACAAAAACCCAGTGCTCAGGTTTCAGAGGGGTGGTGTTGTATGTGTAGCATAGTGGAGCAGCTCCGGAAGGTGATAGGGTGTTCAGTTGATCGCACATTCACAAGCAGATGCGTGGGGTTCAGACAACTGCCTCATTCGCACTCTTGGGTCTATAATCAGTACCTGCATTCATAGCAGTATAAAGAGGAGCCTGAGCATGAAACAGAAGTCAGGACTATATCGAAGAAAAGAGACAGAGAGATATTAGGAGGAAAAAAGTGAAAATACTGTAAAGGCAAAAGCTGAACGGAGCCTGTGCTAACGGGAGAGGAAGCAGTCGGTCAAGTGACTCCTGACCAGGACGACTGGTTGCAATCGAAGGAAAGATGAATGCGGCCAAGTACAGGGATATCCTGGACAAAAACCTTCTCCAGAGTGCTAAGGACCTCAGACTGGGCCGAAGGTTTACCTTCCAACAAGACAATGACCCTAAGCATACAGCTAAAATAACGAAGGAGTGGCTTCACAACAACTCTGTGACTGTTCTTGAATGGCCCAGCCAGACCCCTGACTTAAACCCAATTGAGCATCTCTGGAGAGACCTAAAAATGGCTGTCCACCAACGTTTACCATCCAACCTGACAGAACTGGAGAGGATCTGCAAGGAGGAATGGCAGAGGATCCCCAAATCCAGGTGTTGTGAAAAACTTGTTGCATCTTTCCCAAGAAGACTCATGGCTGTATTAGCTCAAAAGGGTGCTTCTACTAAATACTGAGCAAAGGGTCTGAATACTTAGGACCAGGTGATATTTCAGTTTTTCTTTTTTAATAAATCTGCAACAATTTCAAAAATTATTTTTTTTGTCTGTCAATATGGGGTGCTGTGTGTACATTAATGAGGGAAAAAATGAATTTAAATGATTTTAGCAAATGGCTGCAATATAACAAAGAGTGAAAAATTGAAGGGGGTCTGAATACTTTCTGTACCCACTGTACCTCGTTGAAAGCAGCCTGGGTAAAAGTTGACTGCACCTGTTGGTGGTCATCTCCTCAGACTGCAGAGACTCCTAAAGGGTATACAGAGGAGACATAGGCTTTAAGGGTGAAAGTACTGTGACTTAGGGTTGTTTTTTTAAAGAATGGATTTCTGGCAGTGGATTTTACCCTTGGATTTATTTATTCATTGACTTTTTAACCTCAACTAAAGGCACTGCTTTTATCCCAGATTAATTTATTTATTGTAACAGATGGAGCACTGCACTTTTTGAACACTTTGCTTTGTCTAAATACAATCACTAAGATCTTTGTTGAACCTTACTCTTGCTGGTTTGTGTGTCCTTATTGGCTGGCTTACCCTTGGGAATGAGTGGAAACTGATCAGCAGCTAGCCGAAGACCATAAGGATAGAAAGCTTTAGATGCTGCCAATATGCATATGGGAAATTTGAGAAGTGAAATTCATTAGCTATTTATTTCAACAACGCTCCCACCCCACCACCACCCCGTAGCAAACTTGTGGACAGCATGTCAACAGTATTTGACTACTTGTTTAACTCTGCCATCCTAAAAAATCTGTATTAATATATGTAATATGTATTAATACAGTGGTCTGCAAAATTACCTTTTCTCCTCTGTATTTTATGTTCTTAACCCTTAAACCACCACATACTTGGGTGTTAATGCACCCCTGGATGCCAAATTTTTTTGCTGCACTTTTTTTTGGAGCACATTTTTTTTCCCCATATAAAGGGCATCACAATTACAGCAACACTGATCATTTTACACACTGCCAATGAACTGTAAAAACTACACACATGGACAAAATTGTCGGTACCCTTCAGTCAATGAAAGAAAAACTCAAAATGGTCACAGAAATAACTTTAATCTGACAAAAGTAATAATAAATAAAAATTCTATGAAATTTAACCAATGAAAGTCAGACATTGATTTTCAACCATGCTTCAACAGAATTATTTAAAAAAATAAACTCATGAAACAGGCCTGGACAAAAATGATGGTACCCCGAACTTAACATTTTGTTGCACAACCTTTTGAGGCAATCACTTCAATCAAACGATTCCTGTAACTGTCAATGAGACTTCTGCACTTCTCAGCAGGTATTTTGGCCCACTCCTCATGAGCAAACTGCTCCAGTTGTCTCAGGTTTGAAGGGTGCCTTTTCCAGACGGCATGTTTCAGCTCTTTCCAAAGATGCTCAATAGGATTGAGGTCAGGGCTCATAGAAGGCCACTTTAGAATAGTCCAATGTTTTCCTCTTAGCCATTCTTGGGTGTTTTTAGCTGTGTGTTTTGGGTCATTGTTTTGATTTGGGAAAATGGTTCAAGGGATTAAAACATAAGTAGGCAAAAATCAGAGAGAAGAGGTCCAATACTTCAATAAAATTTACTTATTCAATTATAACATATAAATACATATGAATGGGTTATAGAAATAAATATATATGCTTAAAGAGACAAACTTATACTTACAATAACATACATACATACAGTAACATACATCAAAAGACCCAGAGCCATCATCCTAGACCAGTAGACTGAGGGAGCCCGCATGTGTGTCGTCAGAGGATCAACCCATGTGCCTTTTATCAGATAAGACCGGGCGGTGTGCGCCTTTCCCCACGGTTGAGCGTCCAAAGAAACTGAGGGCGGAACCTTCCCTTATATACTAATTAGGTGTCCTTGCCCAAAAGCGGCCTACGTGGAAGCAGTGTATGCAGAAGTGATCAGTTTCAGCATACACACCCCCCCTTCCACGAGACACGGCATTTGGCCTTGACTGAAGCAGTGCCTAGTACTAGAAGACACAGTAATATGCTTACATGTGAAAAAAGCCTCTCGAAGTGAAAAACAACTCCTTACATAGCCATGGCTGTATCTTTAGAACATTCCCGGCTGTTTCTCCCAAAACATTAGTAATGCAGCTGGGTTTCGCACTGAAGCGACCAACGCCCAACTGCTTTCTTGATTCCCTTCCTCTCTTTAGAAAAATCCTTCCATTACAGTCATTGTCCTGTTGCAAGACCCATGACCTGCGACTGAGACCAAGCTTTCTGACACTGGCCAGCACATTTCTCTCTAGAATCCCTTGACAGTCTTGAGATTTCATTGTACCCTGCACAGATTCAAGACACCCTGTGCCAGGTGCAGCAAAGCAGCCCCAGAACATAACAGAGCCTCCTCCATGTTTCACAGAAGGGACAGTGTTCTTTTCTTGATATGCTTCATTTTTCCGTCTGTGAACATAGAGCTGATGTGCCTTGGCAAAAAGTTCAATTTTTGTCTCATCTGTCCATAGGACATTCTCCCAGAATCTTTGTGGCTTGTCCACATGTAGTTTAGCAAATTCAGTCTGGCTTTTTATGATTTGTTTTCAACAATGGTGTCCTCCTTGGTCGTCTCCCATGAAGTCCACTTTGGCTCAAACAACGACGGATGGTGCGATCTGACACTGATGTTCCTTGAGCTTGAAGTTCACCTTGGATCTCTTTAGAAGTTTTTCTGGGCTCTTTTGTTACCATTCATATTATCCGTCTCTTTGATTTGTCATCAATTTTCCTCCTGCGGCCATGTCCAGGGAGGTTGGCTACAGTCCCATGGATCTTAAATTTCTGAATAATATGTGCAACTGTAGTCACAGGAACATCAAGCTGCTTCGAGATGGTCTTATAGCCTTTACCTTTGACATGCTTGTCTATAATTTTCTTTCTAATCTCTTGAGACAACTCTTTCCTTCGCTTCCTCTGGTCCATGTTGAGTGTGGTACACACCATGTCACCAAACAACACAGTGACTTCCTGGAGCCCTATATATAGGTCCACTGACTGATTACAAGATTGTAGACACCTGTGATGCTAATTAGTGGACACACCTTGGATTAACATGTCCCTCTTTTCTAGGGGTACCATCATTTTTGTCAAGGCCTGTTTCATGAGTTTTTTTTTTATTAATTCTGTTGAAGCATGGTTGAAAATCAATGTCTGACTTTTATTAGTTAAATTTCATAGAATTTTTATTTATTATTACTTTTGTCAGATTAAAGTTATTTCTGTGACCATTTTGAGTTTTTCTTTCATTGACTGAAGGGTACCAACAATTTTGTCCACGTGTGTATTTAAAAAACTACTGGAACAATCAATTATTATATGTCAATGGTGCAAATGACGCCATTGATGAAATTTAGTAAATCACTGAGCCAACTGCGCTTAAACTGGCAGCACACAGAGCACACAGAGGCCAACGCCGATGCTTGCAGGTTAGTCTAGTGCAATGGCTGAATCTCAGTGACAGTAATGCTGCAGTGCTGCCGGGGCCGGCAGTTGTCATGAGTTGGCTGCTCAATAAATATACGACACTGACTGATCAGCTCAGGCATGCTGGCAAATTACTCTGGGAAGCAACAATAGCTGTTTGCAGCGTTCAATGAATATATGTCGCCGAATATACCCTGCCCCCTGCGTGCTGGCAAACTGCACTGAAACATGACTATAGCCGGGTTTTGCAGCATTCACTGAATATACATCGCCGAATATACTCGGCTCCGGTGTGCTGGCAAATTGCACTAGGAAACAACTTTAACTGGTTGCCGAGTTCAATGCATGTACGTAGCCAAATGTATGTCGCCGAAAATACTTGACTCTGACGTGCTTCCAAATCGTTCAGGGGCAACTGGGCAACAGACAACTCGCATGCAACTTTTACCAGTTAGGTAGCAGTTAGGTTCAAAGAGACTTTTTAATGATATTTAAATGACAACGTAGGGTGAACGAAAAATCCAGAGTCACCTGCTTTATGAGAGTCCCAATACGTTGAGAGTAAAGATATTCTTTAAGTCGTGCTCACAGGTCACCTTTTGTATTTCAAATAACTTTATCATACGATTACAATCAATACAGTTAATATAAAGGATTAGCAATTTTGGTTGCAGAAGATGATGTAAGATAAGAGTTTATTCCATCTGCAGAATAAAGTTTGTTCATCAATTATATAAATTTATTTTCAACATTTTAAATCACATTGTCATTTAAACATAATTAAAAAAATCTCTTTGAGCCTAACTATTACCCAACTGATAAAGGATGTTGCCGAGTTGTATTTCGCCAAGTTGTTTCTTCGCTGAATTGTCTTTCCATCGGGTTGCCTGTCGCCCAGTTGCCACCGAACCCTTCCAAACTGCACTGGAAACCGACTTTAACCAGTTGTGGAGTTCAACTAATGTACTTTGCCAAATATACTTGCCTCCGGGCAATGCTGGCAAATTGCACTGGGAACTGACTATAGCCGATTCTGGCGGTTTAAGGGTTAACCTGAAAAAATACCAAATACATATATTGTTTATGTAAACGAATGCATGGCTAAGTAAGCTAAAGCTACTATAGAAGTTATGGTGAAACAGCTGAAACGAATAATGAAAGTTCGTCACCATGGCCTGTGACAATGCTCCATTTATTAGTAAAAAAGCAGCAGTGCACTGAAAGCCTGCATAACTGATGAAGGACCAAACATCTTGAAAGAGGAGATCTGTGGCTATCTATGTTCATTTTACGTATATAAAAAAAAAGAATCAATCTCTCATTCTGATAGGACATAAAATATTAAAATATAATGCAAAAGGATTGCATCGCTAATTAAATATTTATTGACACACTAAGGTAAGCAAACATTTAAGTATTTTAAATGTCTAAAAACAGTACAGCTTCATACCATTGCAAATATCCCCATACTGTATTTACAATAAATAAAAGCTTAATTTTTAAGTGAACTCAAAATTGGAAGATTTTTGGCATTGTAGGATGTCTATTATTTCCTAGGAGAAACCTAAACTGGCTAAATGCCTGCATTAGTAATACTGTAGCTAGCTTTTGATTATATGACACTGATCACTAAGTTCTCAGGCCTGTGCCCACTGCAAAATGCAGTTTTCCAGCTGTCCGAAACATCTTACCTTGCTTTCTGGTGGTGTTAGGATCCTTAGATCTAAGAATCACAAAGTAGCAAGAAGAAGAGTGTATGTTATGAATTACTGTTAAATAAATGTTATAAAGACACTCTGCAAAATGGTTCACTCAGTGTATTGTGATAGATGTCCAGGGACCTTTCCCCACCGGGATGCCTAGAGATGGGCTATATTTTCCCAGGAGCGCAAGAGGGAGCGTATGGGAGCCACAGAGCTTGGAAGCTCAACCTTATGGGAGAATGTGGACACCACCAGGGGCTCAAAGACAGCTCCGGAACCGTGGTCTGCAGCGCTGCCAGGAGAGGAGCTGGATGCCTATTGTTCCAATAGAAAGCACTAATGAATATAAACAAGAATTATTTAATGAAGACTTGCAGCTTGCAGAGAGTACGAGAACCATTATATTGGTGTGACTATGAACTGAAGGGTTAAATCAAGCATTTATGAAGTGCTTTAAAGGAAACTTCAAAATATTGAGATATATATTGTGTAATAGCCAAAAAAATAATGCAAAATTACACAATTACAGTGCTACATGGTGAGACAGACCACTGGGTCAATTGATGACCAATCACTGTAGTCCCAGCATGGGCCTGTGAATTGTTTTAAAAAAAAAAAGGACATACTTGAAGTATTGCCTTGTAGCACTGGCCTTTTATGTTAGACAATGCACTAACCTGGTGATAGTATTGCACACTGTACCAAACCAGAATGAAGTGAAGTGAAACCAAGACAGGGTGTTAGGCCATCTACTGGTAACAGCCTTAGTGAGTATGGAGGAACGGAACTAAGAAATATTCATCTGGTGGGGAATATACAGTCTGTCCTCAACATTTGCGCGTTTTAACTTTTTCAACTTCAAGCATTTTATTTGTAACCACTTTCTTACTCTAGTGTTGGCAACCTCACATATTTGCAGGGCTCATGGCTATGAGGAGAAAAAAAATGAGCTTCACAATATGTTTAAGTTTGGGGAGTGGTTAGGGTCGTACTAGTGGTCAGGAGCTTCACCAATCTTGTTCACCCTACAGTTGTAGAGTAAAGAGCTCCCTGTGCATTTGTTGCATATTTTCATATTTTAGCTTCCAATAATCCAACTGCCCTCAAATTTTAGTGCAAATCCTTCAGGATCCAAGCCCAAGCATGTAAAGTCACTGATGTAGCTTAGTGAGAAAATAAAGCGGTTAGATAAACTTTGCACCCAAATGTCGGCAGCTGCTGTGGGCAGGAAGTTTGGTGTGAATGAATATACTGGCTAGAGTATTTATATAAATTTATATAAATATAGAGTATTTGTATGAAAATGTGCTATATAAATAAATGTTGTTGTTGTAGAGGCTTCAAGGCTACCAATCCCATTATCAATCGCAGCCTTAAGGTTAAGCATCAACTCGCCTCCATAGCAGATGTTTCTGGCAGATTATCTTAAGTCGCTGTCTCTCTCACACTCTCCAAAGTCATTTTCTATCCATCAACGCCAATGTCAGAGGTAATGTTGAGACTTTGTCCATCTCAGTATTTTCCGAGAGCAGTGACTATAAACCTGCGGTGGGCTGGCGCCCTGCCCAGGGATTTCTTCCTGCCTTGCGCCCTGTGCTGGCTGGGATTGGCTCCAGAAGACCCCCATGACCCTGTGTTAGGATATAGCGGGTTGGATAATGACTGACTATAAATTTTTTTTTTCCTTTTTTAAACCAAGGAGATATTAGTATAAAAAGTTCACAGCGTTCTAATGAATTACTACAAAAAAAAAAAAAATGTATTTTGCATGTTACCATTTGTGTTTTGTGTACTTCATTTTATGGGTTATTTCATGGTTACCGTTTTATGAAACGTGCATCTTGTCAAAAAATAGTGTTTTGTTATAAGGAAAATATACTATGAAGAAAATGTGGTGCAATATTTGGTGAAAGGTTTTTGGTGGTCATGGGAAGCTTACCTTATCTGCTTCTTATAGGTTCACTATATTAATATTTGACTCTTCCACATTTGTGTCATTTCCTACTAACATTACTCCCTCCAAGATGGACTGTAGTTTTAATTCAAATGAGGTTTATAATCAAATAACACTTACTGTTGACACATGGAAACTGGTGTTTGGGAGCAGCACCTTCCTGTACGCAAGTTTTTAATCATTTACACAAGTCTACATTATTTTCTTTGTCAGATACTTAAATGGGCTTTTGGTGTTGGAGCCCCTTAAACACACATCCTTTGGAAATTTAGTTTCTTCTCCAAAATACTTACAAGTCCCGGTGTGAGCGAACTGCAGAATATGTTGTGTCCCCTTTGGACGGCAATAATGGATTTCCTGAGACCACTTCCAGTAACTGCCTGTAAACTTCCTTCTCCTCCTGACGGACACTCTAAAGAAAGTACAAAAGAAAAAAATTAATTATCTGAGAAGGTTTGTTTGTAATTTAATGCAAATTGACAGGATATGAATTTAAGTATCTTCTCATTTTTGAAAGCCTCCAATGTAAATACAAGCTCTTGTCTCCCAGCGAGGCGTGCCAATGATTGTTCCAATTGTGTTGCTTTGCTGCGTTTGCTTAATTTGACTAATAGGTCCAAATTTTTAAAGCTTATCTTACATTTGCGATGTCCAGTAATGTTTACAAATTATACTTTGGTACCAAAAATCAAAGGTACAATTCATATTTTTTTAATTATAATACTTTTTGTTGAAATAAGTATATCTATACAGCATCTTTCCGTCCCAAGCCCGGATAAATGGGGAAGGTTACATCAGGGGAGGCATCCGGTGTAAAATTTTGCCAGATCATAATGCGGACAACATTAAAAAGATGATCTGCTGTGGCAACGCCCAACGGGAGGAGCCGGAAGAAGATACAGCATCTTTCCACAGTGAGCATTATTAGAAGTACAGAGCTTATAGTACAAGTATTTACATGCATTTTTTCCTACTATGCCTCAGATATATGAGGTCAACAGTTAAAAAGATAACAGCAGCACGGAGTCATCGTCAGTCTTAGGCCGGAGTTATACTTCATGCAACACGACGCATGCTGCAGAAGACACTCTTGCTACGCAAGCGTTGTAGTGTTCATAGTTGCGCGCGTACTTTACGTAAATCTGGAGGAATCCACCAGGTGGCAGTGCGAGATCACGGCGAGAACATGTTTGGCTTCTCTGTGTTGCGAATTGCCTAAACCACCTATTAAATTCTGATAACACCTTACCACAATATCTCTGAAAGGGATGCTTATTGATTAAATCCATAAATCCAGGGATGTGTCCATTCCAACAAGCATTGGGCACGACCGAGAAACAATCCCTGGACGAGGTCTCAGCTCATCGCAAGGTGACACACATACACTACAATCTATACTAATAAAAGGCAAAGCCCTCACTGACTCATCACTAATTCTCCAACTTCCCGTGTAGGTAGAAGGCTGAAATTTGGCAGGCTCATTCCTTACAGCTTCTTACAAAGGTTGGGCAGGTTTCATTTCAAAATTCTACGCGTAACGGTCATAACTGGAAGCTATTTTTCTCCATATACTGTAATGGAGTTGAGCTCGAAAGCCGTGGGGGGGAGTTTCGTGTGACATCATCACGCCTCCCACGTAATCACGTGAACTGACTGTCAATGCAGTGCATAGAAAACCAGGAAGAGATCCAAAAAGCGCTGAAGAAAACATGCATTATATAATTCAGAAGGCAGCGAAACAATAAGAAGCGAGTGAGTGACATATACAATCATATTCATGAGTGCTGCTACTTTAGAAACAAAGCACGGTGTAAACCTAAAGTTTAAATTAAGTTCATAGACAGGCTGCTGCTGGTGTTTGTCATGCGGGATACAAGTTTAATGAGAGGGCGCAGGATAAAACGAAAGTTTTGATCACTTTGTAACTAAGTTAAAATTGCAGGTGAAGGGCTGTGTTAATGCAAATTCCGAGAGACTGTGTTTGTGGGGGATTGACAGTTAAGGCGGGTGGGGGAGTCACGTCATCATCTCCCCCCCCTTTCACCTCATTTCGCTCTGAGCTGCGCTCCGCAACTAACGCAGTGTTACGACTTTGTGACGCTGCCATCAAATACTCACAGAAAAATCCACAAGTTAATACACACGTTGTGTCTAGAGTTTGTCCACACTGAATCCTCCAGGCACTACTTACAAAAGGTTACATTGACAATCGTGTTAGTATTTTTAAAATGTTTCCTTTTCTTAGCACAAGCACAGCTGAGAAGCTTGATGCATGTGCTCCATAACGCGTTAAAAATCAAGCATTTAATCACAAGCAAAGGGGAACTTCTGTCAATGCATGATTTCCTGGTACACCGATTACATTGATCAGTGCTTCCCGATTCATTTTAGCCTCGCACCCCCTTGGTTTGAGAGGAAGTATGAAAAAATATGAGGTTAACACAGAAAAACAGATCACCAATTGAAGCTTTATGAATAATCGATTCGCCATCAATAATTGTTTTGGTAAAGCCATACTCAGTGTAATCCTCCTTCCATTTTATAATTTTTCCGCCACTAGCCATGATTAAATGAACGGTAAAAAAGTAAGAGCAAAGCGAGGGCGATTTATTCAGGCAGGCAGGCGACAGCTCAATAGCTCGAATTTGGATATAAGTAGCTTCTATTTAGTCGCCAGAAATATCTTTGTTAGGAATGGAAGTTGAATTTAGTCTTTAAATTTCTATGGTAAAGAAAAAGTTATGCAATGATGACTACATTTAACTATATAAAGTCAAAAGTTTATATATAAAGTCATTCCCGATTATATAAAGTCAAAGTCGGAATATATAAAGTCAAAACTTGAATATATAAAGTCAGCGCTGGAATATATAAAGTCAAAACTTGAATATATAGCCTAAAGTCATTCCCAAGTATATAAAGTCAAAACCTGAGTATATAAAGACGGCGTTGGAATATTTATATATTCCGAAAGTAAGCGCTGGAATATATAAAGTAAAAACTTAAATATATAAAGACAGCGCTGGAATCTATAAAGTCAAATCTTGAATATATAAAGTCAGCGTCAGAATACAGGCTATAAAGTAAGCGCCGCAATATATAAAGTCAAAACTTCAATATATAAAGTCAGCGTCGGAATATCCATCTATTTCCCAACACGTTGAATCCGACCACAGGGTCACGGGGGTCTGCTGGAGCCAATCCCAGCCAACACTGGGCGCAAGGCAGGAACCAATCCTGGGCAGGGCACATGCATCATTTTCAAAACATTAACCGAACAGTGTTTTTTTAATTTATTTTTCTGAATACGTTTTTGTTAACTTAGTTCAGTTCAGAGTCGTTTCAATCAATAGATTTTGACTTTCACTTTATATATTCAGGAGTGAGTTGATATACTCCGATGTTGACTTTATATAATCAGGAATAACTTTATAAATTCCAACGCTGACTTTATATATTCAGGTTTTGACTTTATATATTCCAGCGATGACTTTATATATTCCGACGCTAACTTTATATATTCAAGTTTTGACTTTATATATTCGGGAATGACTTTATAGATTTTGACGCCGACTTATATATTCACAAAATCAATTTATTTGCCAGTTTGGCACCCCATAGTATATGTGTGTGTGTGTGTGTATATATATATTTATATATGTATGTATGTATGTATGTATGTATGTATGTATGTATGTATGTATGTATGTATGTACATCATACATCATGCACCACTGTCAAAGGACAAAGGACCAAGTTAACTTTCACAAATGAAAAACTGACAAGTAACCTGCAAATACATAACCAAAAAACAGATTTTGACTGAAGTTTATCAATTTCATTCAGTCTCTACAAAAAGGTTTTATTGAACTTATACAGTACTTGAATGCTGCTTAAGAGAAAAGTTACAAGTCCTATCTTATAAAATATCAGTTTTTTAGAAGCAGCAAGTGGGACTGAAGTTGGTTGTGGTGCTTAACCAGGCAGAGCTATGATTAACGTATCCATGTAAGATCAATAAAAGATTACTGAGGAAAGGCATCCCAAGAGTTTTAAATATTACACAACAACTCAAACTGCATTAGGGCTTCAACTCTCTCAATCTTGCCTCCTAACTCAAACCCTGAAGTCCTGGAATCAGTCTAGTTGCTTGTTTTTCTGCCTCTGTTGTGCCGTTATCTGTTTTGAGAACCACACACAACATTTTAGATTATCTCTCATGTGTTGATCTACAGTACTTTGATTTGTACTAGACAAATTACGTCACATAACGTCAGATTAGACTTCTTGATAATTTTTGTACACAGAGCAAGGCAAGTTTCGTACAAGTGCTTAAACATCCATTTAAATGCAGTGTGCTGTACAGGAGGGGAAATGGAAAACTACAGTGTAAACTATCAACTCATTCATCTTAGTACTGCTTCTCTAATGTTAGAGTAAAATTGACAAAAAATGTCTTGTTTCTAAACATAAGCAGTGGAAAAGCTTAACTAAATTGGCTAGTGATCACAGGCTATCATCTTATAAACATTTACGCGTTGTGGAGCCGACCCGGACACAGACAGGCGGACATGTTCTTCACCACCACACGTTTTATTTACAATAAATGGTCACTAAGACCCAGTCCAAAAGTGCACAAACCCCAACACACAGTCCTGGCCACACAAATGCCTCTTCTCAGGCCGCCTCCACACCTCTCTTGTGCCTTGTCCTTCTTCCACCCGACTCCAGCCCTGAATGAAGGGAGACGGCCCCTTTTATAGTCTCCCGGATGAGCTCCAGGTGATTCCCGGCATTCCCCTCTTGGCCACGCCCTAGCGTGGCGGAAGTGCCGGCTGTTCTCCTGGCAGCTCTCCGGGTGTCCTTATAAATCTTCCCCCCAGCACTTCCTGGTGTGGCGGAAGTGCTGAGGTAACAGGTCCCCAAGGCATTGGGGCGCCTCCTGGCGGTGACCACGGGCCCCTACAGGGTGGGGCTTCCATGCCCTCAACCCGTGGCCCCCAAAGCAACCAGGATGGTGGCCCCCACGTGATCCAGGGTGGGCGCAGACCCACATCCGGTCCCTCACGGCGTCCCGGCCGGGTCGTTGCCCCTGGCATCCCTGAGAGAGTGTAAGTGTGTGTTTGTGTCTGTCCAGCCTGGAAGTGCGAGGCTACAGCATGAAGCTCGAAGACAGTGACCCTGTTGCCAAAGTGAAACCGTTGAGAAAAGAGAAACTCACTTAGCTGTTAATAGGCAGACGAGGTGAGTGCATCAGGAGAAAGAAACCTCCAAGGACAGAGAAACTCGCTTAGCCGTTGATAGAGGCGAATACATCGGCAAAACAAAATCGCCGTGGAAAGAGAACCTCGTTTAGTCACTAATGAACAACCGAGGCGACTGATGGATTGAAACGCCAGAATCCAGGTTTTCTAGGAGCCTGGGATTTTTACAGCATGGGCTTACAGTTTTCTATAAATACATAATGATATATAGCCGATTATTTGTCAGTTTTAATGTATAGAATGCAAGGTTCTAGAATGTTAAACAAACAAAGACAAGCCAAGGAAGTGTACACT